>NC_041388.1:573106931-573114457 GCF_002162155.2 Triticum dicoccoides | reverse complement strand
CGAGATACATGACGTGTACATGGCGGTAAGTGGCGAGAGCGTGTGTGAAGAAGTACACCCCTGCAGGGTTAACATGATCTATTTGAATAGCCGGGTCCGCGGTTATGGACTTCTTGGATGCTTACATGGTACATAGACAACTTGAAGTGGATATTCTAAAATGCTCAAGACAAGTGTGAGTGCTATGGATGGCCTTCTCGTAGGGAGACGGGGATGAATCCATAGTAGTGTATTGTATGGTGATTAGTGGACTCGTGTACGTTGTTTCACCTCCAGAGTTTCTGGTAGTCGTAGAACAGGATAGCCACAGAGTCAAAGCTGGCTTGCTGCAACTAAACCCCACGTTACCCTCTTGATACAAGTGCATGTATGATAGGATCTGATGTAAGTCTTGCTGAGTACCTTTGTACTCATGTTGCTTTATTTATGTTTTTGCAGCGGAGACTTTGGTCTTACTAGTGTTCTCGTGGACTTCGACTAGTAGCTAGTACCTCAGCTATGATCTTGATCGGATGTTGTAGATAGTCAGGCTCTTCAGCCTTTTTCATTTGTAGATGTCTGTACCCAGACATGTAATGCTTCCGCTTGTTGCTTGTATGCTCTGTATGATGGGTCTTGTGACCCCTGTTTGCAATAATTGCTATGACGGCTCTTCTGAGCCTTTATCTATATGAGTTGTTGAGTTATGCTGTGATGCCATGTTGTACAACACATACTTGCATGTTATGCGTACGTGTAATGTGTATTGCTATGTGTGGGATCTGACTATCTAGTTGTTTATTCTTAGTAGCCTCTCTTACCGGGAAATGTCTCCTAGTGCTTCCACTGAGCCCTGGTAGCTTGCTACTGCTCCGGAACACTTAGGCAGGCCGGCATGTGTCCTTCTTCGATCCTGTGTCTGTCCCTTTGGGGAAATGTCACGCGATGAATACCGGAGTCCTGCTAGCCCGCTACAGCCCGGTTAACCGGAGTCCTGTTGGCCCAGTGCTACAGCCTGGATTCATTCGCTGATGACCGACACGTTCGATGCTGGGTCATGAATGCCTGTCCCTGTAAGTTAGTGCCACTTCGGGTTTACGACTAGCCATGTCAGCCCGGGCTCTTTATCATATGGATGCTAGCGACACCATCATATATGTGTGCCAAAATGCGCAAACGGTCCCGGGCAAAGGTAAGGCGACACCCGTGGGGATACCGTGCGTGAGGCCGCAAAGCGATATGAGGTGTTACATGCTAGATCGATGTGGCATCGAGTCGGGGTCCTGACAGCTTTGGTATCAGAGCCTGACTGCCTGTAGGATTACCAAGCCATACTGGTCGAAGTTGAGTCTAGAAATTCTTTAGTTATGTAAGGGAATTGATTGTGGGAAGGAACGTAAGGCTCTTTTTACTCCTTTACCTCATGACCTTCTGATCTGAGTCGTCCTATCTTCCTCCGGGGTTAAGGAACTAGGCTTCTCTTCCGTCTATCAGGATCACGTGTTACTACTCCGTAGTTCCATAGGTTTGGTTGATCAGAGTCATACCCCAGTTCTGAGTATCTCCGGTGTAGTCTGTTTAGTACTATCCCAGAACCTTGAGTGGTGATGTTGAGTTGTTGTACTACCCCATTTTTAGTAGGATGTCTCATTCTGAGCATTTTACTGCCGTTATGCTGCCGGAATTTCCCTAGGAGTTCGAGTGATACTAATTCCTTGTCCTACATTCTACAGTCGATAGTTGATGCTGATTCCGTCCTTGGTTCGTCTCTCAGGATGTCATCAGCTAAGCGAAGTTTCGTCGCTCGTAGCCAGAACCATGGAGATGGTAGGGATGAGGATCCTCCCGACCAGCCTTCGTTGACAGAGTTCATGCTAGAGATGGAGAGGAACAAGCATGAGTCTAACCGTTTGTTGGCACGTATCGAGGAGAACACCGCACATCAGTTCAAAGGGTCTGCTACCATTCATGAATTCATCCGCTTGCACCCACCCACCTTTCATCATTCCATCGAGCCACTCGATGCAGATGATTGGCTCCGTAGCATCACTCATAAGCTGCGTTCCGCGAGCGTAGCTGAAGATGACAAGGTCACCTATGCCACATACCACCTGGAAGGTCCTGCTAGTCTTTGGTGGCAGAACTATGAGGCTATGCTTCCAGCTGGCCAGACTTCCACCTGGAGGGATTTCGTTGAGGCTTTTCGCGAGCATCACATTCCCCAGGCCCTCATTGATTGCAAAAGAGAAGAGTTCTGTGGTTTCACCCAGGGTAAGATGGCTGTTGATGCCTATAGTAGAGAGTTTGAGAACCTCGCCCGTTATGCCACAGAAGAAGTGTCCACGGACGCCAAGAAGCAAGCTAGGTTCCGGAAGGGTCTCAACCCCAAGTTGCATCGTGATCTCCACCTGCATCATTGTGATACATTCCAAGCTCTTGTGAACAAAGCCATTAATGCAGAGACAGCTCAGCTCACTTACGAGGAGTCTCGTAAGTACAACCGTGATTTGGGATCCTCCTCTGGCTCTAGTTCCCAGAAGCGTCGGATTTGGGTTCCAAACTCCGCTCTTCCTTCTGGATATGCACCGAGGCCATCCCATGTGGTGCCCTCCCCAGCTCAGTCATATGTTCTACCCAGGCCTACTGGTAGACCGCTTGTCAGTGCGGGTCCCCGTCCAACCTCGGGGACTTGCTTCACATGCGGGAAGCCAGGACACTATGCACGTGATTGCTCTCAAACTAGTTATGCTCCACCTCAGCCCGAGAAGACTGTTGGCTGTGTTAAGCCATCACGCAAGATGATCAGTGTCAAGTCAGTTCCCACTGAACGTGGACGTGTGCATCACGTCTCAGCTAAAGACGCTCATGATGATCCAGATGTCGTTCTTGGTACACTCCTTGTCAATTGTCACCCAGCATCAGTTCTATTCGATACTGGAGCATCTCACTCCTTCATTTCTGAAAGCTATGCTAATTTGCACAACCTGTCATTCTGTGAAATGCCAACTCCGCTAGTCATCCAAACTCCTGGATCCAAATGGCAAACCTCTAGTGTAAGCCATGGTAACGAAATCCTTGTTGACAGACTAGTATTCCTTGCATCACTTGTAGCCCTCAAGTCCTCAGATATTAACATCATCTTGGGTATGGACTGGATGACAGCTCATCATGCCAAGATTGATTGTTACACAAGATCTGTTCAGCTTACACACCCGTCTGGCAAGATAGTCACCGTCTCCACTAGAGTTGCAAAGCGTCAGCTCTATTCTCTTAATGCTAGCCCTCTTCCAGACCTTGAAGATATCCCGGTAGTCCGTGACTTTCCGGATGTCTTTCCAGAAGAACTGCCAGGTGTTCCACCTGACAGAGATGTAGAGTTCGTCATAGATCTTATCCCAGGAACAGCTCCAATCTCCCGGAGACCTTACAAGATGGCACCCCTAGAACTAGCCGAGCTTAAGAAACAACTCGATGAGTCCTTGCAAAAGGGTTTCATCCGTCCTAGTTCTTCTCCTTGGGCTTGCCCCGTCCTCTTCGTCAAGAAGAAAGACGGTACGGACCGGATGGTTGTAGATTATCGTCCCGTTAATTTGGTCACGATAAAGAACAAGTATCCGCTCCCCAGGATCAACGACCTGTATGATCAGCTCGCTGGATCCTCAGTCTTCTCCAAGATGGATTTGAGGTTAGGATACCACTAAATCAAAATCAGAAACAGGGACATTCCCAAGACAGCTTTTGTTACTCGTTATGGTCAGTACGAGTACACCGTCATGTCCTTTGGCCTAACCAACGCCCCAGCCACATTCTCCCGCTTGATGAACTCGATCTTCATGGAGTACTTAGATAAGTTCGTCGTGGTTTACCTCGATGATATTCTTATTTACTCGAAGAACGAGGAAGAGCATGCCGAACATCTTAGACTTGTGTTAGAAAAACTCAGAGAGCACCGCCTTTATGCCAAGTTCTCCAAGTGTGAATTTTGGTTGCCAGAAGTGACCTACCTAGGCCACGTAATCTCTAGTAAGGGCATTGCTGTCAATCCCGAGAGAGTTCAAGCCGTTCTCGATTGGACTCCACCTGAGACCGTGAAACAAGTTAGGAGCTTCCTTGGTCTAGCCAGCTATTGTCGCCGCTTTGTTGAAAACTTCTCCAAAGTAGCCAAACCCCTCACGGAACTTCTCAAGAAAGATAAAAAGTTCGAGTGGTCCCCACAGTGTGAGTACAGTTTTCAGGAACTGAAAAGACGCCTGACTTCTGCTCCCATACTGGTGCCACCGGATTTCACTAAAGACTTTATTATCTACTGCGACGCCTCACGACAGGGACTAGGTTGCATTCTTATGCAGGATCGTCATGTGATTGCCTATGCATCCCGACAGTTGCATCCACATGAGGAGAATTATCCTACACATGATCTAGAGCTTGCAGCCGTAGTCTATGCGCTCAAGACCTGGCGACATTACCTCCTTGGTAAACGTTGCGAGATCTACACCGATCACCAGAGTCTCAAGTATATCTTCACCCAACCAGACCTAAACCTTAGGCAAAGACGTTGGTTGGAGTTGATTATAGATTATGATCTAGGGATTACCTACACCCCAGGCAAAGCCAATGTCATGGCTGATGCGCTAAGCCATAAATCCTATTGCAACAATCTCATGTTGCAGCAAGGCCAACCACTTCTCCATGAGGAATTCTGTAAGCTTAATCTTCACATTGCTCCTCGCGGATTCCTTTCTACCCTGGTGGCGAAACCTGATCTTAAGGATCAGATTATCGCAGCTCAAAAGCAAGACACATGAATTTCCCGGATCAAGAGAAACATTAAGAAGGGAGTTGGTGGATGTTTCTCTATGGATGATCGTGGTGTTGTTTTCTTTGAGAATCGTTTGGTGGTTCCCAAGAATCAACATCTGCGACAATTGATTCTTAAGGAGGCGCATGAATCCCCTCTCACGATTCATCCCGGTAGTACTAAGATGTATCAGGACCTACGCCAGAGGTTCTGGTGGACTAGGATGAAGAGAGAAATCGCTGAGTTCATTGCTAAATGTGACGTTTGTCGTCGCGTTAAGGCAGAGCATCAAAGACCTGCTGGCACCCTTCAGCCTTTAGCTATTCCTGAATGGAAATGGGATAAAGTTGGTATGGACTTCATCATCGGCTTTCCCAGGACCAAGAGAGGGAATAATGCTATCTTCGTAGTCATTGATCGTCTCTCCAAAGTGGCTCACTTCCTTCCTGTTCGAGAGAGTATCACTGCTAGTCAGCTTGCTGACTTATACATTTCTCGAATAGTATCACTCCATGGTGTTCCACTAGAGATCAATTCAGACCGTGTCAGCCTTTTCACTTCTCATTTCTGGGAGAGTTTCCAAACTGCCATGGGAACCCATCTTTCCTTCAGTACCGCTTTCCACCCTCGGTCAAGTGGTCAGGTGGAACGGGTCAATCAAATTCTCGAAGACATGCTCAGAGCTTGCGTTATCTCATTCGGTATGGATTGGGAGAAATGTCTTCCTTTCGCCGAGTTTGCTTATAACAATAGCTACCAATCCAGCCTCAAGAAAGCTCCTTTTGAGGTTCTCTATGGACGAAGATGTCGAACACCTTTGAACTGGTCAGAAACCGGTGAAAGACAATTCTTTGGACCGGATATGATCCAGGAGGCAGAAGAGCAAGTTCGCATCATTCGTGAGAATTTGAAAACAGCCCAGTCTCGTCAGAAAAGTCAGTACGATCGTCATCATAAGGATATGACTTATGAAATTGGCGACCAAGCTTACCTTCGGGTTACTCCTTTGAAGGGTACCCATCGTTTCGGTATCAAGGGCAAGTTGGCTCCTCGTTACATTGGTCCTTTTCGTATTCTCGCTAAACGAGGAGAGGTTGCCTACCAATTGGAACTACCTCCACATCTTTCTCGAGTTCATGATGTCTTCCACGTCTCTCAACTCAGGCGTTGCTTCTCGGATCCCATCCGCGGAGTGGACCACGACACGCTTGATCTCCAAGATAACCTCACATACCGAGAGTACCCGGTTCGCATTCTTGATCAAGCAGAGCGTGTTACCCGACGTCAGAACATCAAGTTTCTCAAAGTTCAGTGGTCTCATCATTCCGAGAGAGAGGCTACTTGGGAGCGAGAAGATCGTCTTCGACTGGAGTACCCCGCTTTCTTTCCGTCGACCCCTGAATCTCGGGACGAGATTTTTTCAAGTGGGGGCGAGTTGTCACATCCCTAGTCTGGTATGACCTAGACTAGCTAGTCATTTGTGCATCATGTTTAAATTTCATTTAAATTTGAAATGAGGATTGGTGGAACCCTCAGATTCATTTTTGGAAATGACCCAAATAAAAATTTCTCCAAAAGGGTCCAAGAAAATGCTCATGTTGCCCTCTGAAAATATTGGACAGAGATAAAAGTCAAAACAATATTTTTAGGAGCTCATGGACATTTATTTTGGCCATTTGGATTAATTCGATAAATATTTGCATTGGAAATATATTTCTATATATATGAAATATGGTCCAAAAATTATGCCAATTATAAAGGAGCTCTGGAATAATACCATTAGCCCCTACAAAAAATTGGCATAATAAAATAAAATGGTTTAGTATTTTTATTAAACCAAACAAATGTCAGAAAAAAATAGAAAAAGGGAAATAAAACAGGAAAACCTCACCTGTGCTTACGTGGGGCTCTCCCCTGCGCAGCCCAGCAGCAGCAGGCCGGCCCAGCCAGGAGGCGGCCCAGCCCACCTGGCCCCCCTCCTCTGTCGTCTTCCTCCCCGACAGGGGAACGGCGCGTGCCGATGCGCGCGCACCGCCGCGCCTCCACCTCCTGCTTCCCTGGCCACCTCCTGCTTCCTCCTCGTCGCCTGGAACGCCCCGGACGACGCCATGCAGCCCCGACCGCCCTCTCACTCTCTCCCTCCTCCTCTCCCCCTGCTCTCTCTCTCTCACCCGAGAACCACCGCCGCCGCCGACGGGCATCACCGTAGCCACCGCCTCCCCCTCGCCTCCCCGTCGTGCCCAGGAGCTCCGCCTCGTCGCCAGCTACCTCCTCGCCTAGCCACGCAAGCCGGAGTGCCCCGAGGAGCCGCCATCGCCGTCATCTTCGTCGTCGGCCGCCCGAGATCGTCGGCGCCCGTCCGTCGTCTCCGACTCTTCCCCGAGCAAGCCGACCAGCCCATCGACCTCCCCGTGAGCCTCTGCTTCGAACCCCTCTCCCCCTTCTCGCGATTACGCCATCTAGGCCTCAATTCCGCCATGGCCGAAGCTCGCCTCCGCTCGAGCTTGTCGCCGGCGTTGCTCCGGCGACCCTTTGGCCAGGCCAGTGCACCTAGCACTCTCGCCGCACCTCGTAGTGCCCCGCTAGCGCTTTAGTTCGCGCATTTGCACGCTGCAGCCGCGCCCCCAAACACAGCCGAACTCCGGCCGCCGCCCTGAGCTCTGCTCCGGCGAGCTCTGCCGCCCCCGCAGCCTCCCGCGTGTTCCACTGGATGCGCGTGAGCGCGGGCTTCGCTCTCGTGGTCTCCGCC
>NC_041388.1:573082575-573106419 GCF_002162155.2 Triticum dicoccoides | reverse complement strand
GGTCCCACACGTCAGGTTTGACCCGGACCAGCCCAGTTGACCGCTGACGTCGTGCTGACGTCATGCTGACGCAATTATTTATTTACTGGAATTAAAATAATTCAGAAAATCCAGAAAATGATTTAAACTTCAAAAATTCATAGAAATTCAACCGTAGCTCAGATTGAAATAATTTATATATGAAAATTTATCAGAAAAATGCAATCTTTCCATCTGTACTAGTTTCATGCATGACAAACCAACTTATACATGCTGAACATGAGAAAACACATTATGGCATATTAAGAGACTTATTTTTGGAGTTGCATTTGAACCTTTTGTTCAAATGGACTTCATTCAATTGAATACTAGTTGCATTAGCTCAAACAGCATCACATGTACATGCCATGTTCATGCATCATATTGTTGCATATGATTGTGTATTGATTGCCGGCACCGTTCCTTCTCGATAGGTCCTGCTCCGGAGACGTTCCAGAGTACCTGTCTGTGAAGCAGTGCCTCCCTTGTTGATTTACCAGGCAAGCAAACCCCCTTGTTCATTTCGATAAAACCCTACTCTCTCGCTCCTGCTCTCAGTTATTGCATTAGGACAACAACGGTTCATCTGCTACTTTGTGCTGCGGTAGTTGAACCCATTCCTCTGCATGACCTGTCATTGCCACAGTAAATAGTTGAAACCCACTAGCATGTGTAGGAGTTGATTGAAGCCATTGTTGTGTTCCTACCATGCTATGCCTGCTATTGCTAGAGTTGTGTCAGGTCTGGTTCATTGGGAATGAATTGGAGTGTTACGATATGTTCTGGTGCTGAGAGTGAAGTGTGTGTGAACACTATTTGGTAAAGGTAGCGGTGAGAGGCCATGTAGGAGTACATGGTGGGTTGTCTCACTGGAACCGTCCTTAAGCACCGAGTTCTATGTATGTCGTCCAATGACCCGATACTACCACACATTGGGCTCCGAGCGCTCCAAGCCCTCTCGACTTATTAACCGACTTGATCTCTGTCTAGGAGTCGCAACTAGTTTCTGGTGTTTGTAGGTAGTGCTATTTTTCTACCAGGTGGCACCCGGCAGGGTGGGCTTGGGACAGACTAGGCACACGTGGCACGGTGTACCGAGTGGCACCCGGTTGGTGGGCTCGGGAACCCTGCTCACATCGTTTGGGGCCGTGAGCGACACCCCGGCCGGATCTCCTTGCGGATGGAACCCGAATAGGCGATAAACCTGGGCTAGAGTCTTGTGTGGTTAGTCAGGTCGTGGCCGACACCCTCGCCAGGCTTCCGCTTGAAGGTTGCCGAGATACATGACGTGTACATGGCGGTAAGTGGCGAGAGCGTGTGTGAAGAAGTACACCCCTGCAGGGTTAACATGATCTATTCGAATAGCCGGGTCCGCGGTTATGGACTTCTTGGATGCTTACATGGTACATAGACAACTTGAAGTGGATACTATAAAATGCTCAAGACAAGTGTGAGTGCTATGGATGGCCTTCTCGTAGGGAGACGGGGACGAATCCATAGTAGTGTATTGTGTGGTGATTAGTGGACTCGTGTACGTTGTTTCACCTCCAGAGTTTCTGGTAGTCGTAGAGCAGGATAGCCACAGAGTCAAAGCTGGCTTGCTGCAACTAAACCCCACGTTACCCTCTTGATACAAGTGCATGTATGATAGGATCTGATGTAAGTCTTGCTGAGTACCTTTGTACTCATGTTGCTTTATTTATGTTTTTGCAGCTGGGACTTCGGTCTTACTAGTGTTCTCGTGGACTTCGACTAGTAGCTAGTACCTCAGCTACGATCTTGATCGGATGTTGTAGATAGTCAGGCTCTTCAGCCTTTTTCTTTTGTAGATGTCTGTACCCAGACATGTAATGCTTCCGCTTGTTGCTTGTATGCTCTGTATGATGGGTCTTGTGACCCCTGTTTGCAATATTTGCTATGACGGCTCTTCTGAGCCTTTATCTATATGATTGATGAGTTATGCTGTGATGCCATGTTGTACAGCACATACTTGCATGTTATGCGTACGTGTAATGTGTATTGCTATGTGTGGGATCTGACTATCTAGTTGTTTATTCTTAGTAGCCTCCCTTACCGGGAAATGTCTCCTAGTGCTTCCACTGAGCCCTGGTAGCTTGCTACTGCTCCGGAACACTTAGGCAGGCCGGCATGTGTCCTTCTTCGATCCTGTGTCTGTCCCTTCGGGGAAATGTCACGCGATGAATACCGGAGTCCTGCTAGCCCGCTACAGCCGGTTCACCGGAGTCCTGTTAGCCCAGTGCTACAGCCTGGATTCACTCGCTGATGACCGACACGTTCGATGCTGGGTCATGGATGCCTGTCCCTGTAAGTTAGTGCCACTTTGGGTTTACGACTAGCCATGTCAGCCCGGGCTCTTTATCATATGGATGCTAGCGACACCATCATATACGTGTGCCAAAATGCGCAAACGGTCCCGGGCAAAGGTAAGGCGACACCCGTGGGGATACCGTGCGTGAGGCCGCAAAGCGATATGAGGTGTTACATGCTAGATCGATGTGGCATCGAGTCGGGGTCCTGACACGTTGATAACGGGATCACATCATTAGGAGAATGATGTGATGGACAAGACCCAATCCTAAGCCTAGCACAAGATCATGTAGTTCGTATGCTAAAGCTTTTCTAATGTCAAGTATCATTTCCTTAGACCATGAGATTGTGCAACTCCCGGATACCGTAGGAGTGCTTTGGGTGTGCCAAACGTCACAATGTAACTGGGTGGCTATAAAGGTACACTACGGGTATCTCTGGAAGTGTCTGTTGGGTTGGCACGAATCGAGATTGGGATTTTGTCACTCCATGTAAACGGAGAGGTATCTCTGGGCCCACTCGGTAGGACATCATCATAATGTGCACAATGTGACCAAGGGGTTGATCACGGGATGATGTGCTACGGAACGAGTAAAGAGACTTGCCGGTAACGAGATTGAACAAGGTATCGGTATACCGACGATCGAATCTCGGGCAAGTACCATACTGCTAGACAAAGGGAATTGTATACGGGATCGATTGAGTCCTTGACATCGTGGTTCATCCGATGAGATCATCGTGGAACATGTGGGAGCCAACATGGGTATCCAGATCCCGCTGTTGTTTATTGACCGGAGAACGCCTCGGTCATGTCTGCATGTCTCCCGAACCCGTAGGGTCTACACACTTAAGGTTCGATGACGCTAGGGTTATAAAGGAAGCTTGTATGTGGTTACCGAATGTTGTTCGGAGTCCCGGATGAGATCCCGGACATCACGAGGAGTTCCGGAATGGTCCGGAGGTAAAGATTTATATATAGGAAGTCCTGTTTCGGCCATTGGGACAAGTTTCGGGGTCATCGGTATTGTACCGGGACCACCGGAAGGGTCCCGGGGGCCCACCGGGTGGGGCCACCTGCCCCGGGGGGCCACATGGGCTGTAGGGGGTGCGCCTTGGCCTACATGGGCCAAGGGCACCAGCCCCTAGAGGCCCATGTGCCAAGATATAGGAAAAAGGGGAGAGTCCTAAAGGGGGAAGGCACCTCCGAGGTGCCTTGGGGAGGATGGACTCCTCCCCCCTCTTAGCCGCACCCCTTCCTTGGAGGAAGGGGCAAGGCTGCGCCTCCCCCCTCTCCCCTGCCCCTATATATAGTGGAGGGGAGGGAGGGCATCCATACCTGAGCCCTTGGCGCCTCCCTCCCTCCCGTGACACCTCCTCCTCTCCCGTAGGTGCTTGGCGAAGCCCTGCAGGATTGCCACGCTCCTCCATCACCACCATGCCGTTGTGCTGCTGCTGGATGGAGTCTTCCTCAACCTCTCCCTCTCTCCTTGCTGGATCAAGGCGTGGGAGACATCGTCGAGCTGTACGTGTGTTGAACGCGGAGGTGCCGTCCGTTCGGCACTAGGATCATCGGTGATCTGAATCACAAAGAGTACGACTCCATCAACCCCGTTCACTTGAACGCTTCCGCTTAGCGATCTACAAGGGTATGTAGATGCACTCTCCTTTCTACTCGTTGCTGGTCTCTCCATAGATAGATCTTGGTGTTACGTAGGAAATTTTTTGAATTTCTGCTACGTTCCCCAACAGTGGCATCATGAGCTAGGTCTATTGCGTAGATTCTTTGCACGAGTAGAACACAAAGTAGTTGTGGGCGTCGATATTGTTCAATATGCTTGCCGTTACTAGTCTTATCTTGATTCAGCGGCATCGTGGGATGAAGCGGCCCGGACCAACCTTACACGTACGCTTACGTGAGACCGGTTCCACCGACAAACATGCACTAGTTGCATAAGGTGGCTGGCGGGTGTCTGTCTCTCCCACTTTAGTCGGATCGGATTCGATGAAAAGGGTCCTTATGAAGGGTAAATAGCAATTGGCATATCACGTTGTGGTTCATGCGTAGGTAAGAAACGTTCTTGCTAGAAACCCATAGCAGCCACGTAAAACATGCAAACAACAATTAGAGGACGTCTAACTTGTTTTTGTAGGGTATGCTATGTGATGTGATATGGCCAAAAAAGGATGTGATGAATGATATATGTGATGTATGAGATTGATCATGTTCTTGTAATAGGAATCACGACTTGCATGTCGATGAGTATGACAACCGGCAGGAGCCATAGGAGTTGTCTTTATTTATTTGTGACCTGCGTGTCAACTTAAACGTCATGTAATTACTTTACTTTATTGCTAACCGTTAGCCATAGTAGTAGAAGTAATAGTTGGCGAGGCAACTTCATGAAGACACGGTGATGGAGATCATGATGATGGAGATCATGGTGTCATGCCGGTGACGATGATGATCATGGAGCCCCGAAGATGGAGATCAAAAGGAGCAAAGTGATGATGGCCATATCACGTCACTATTTGATTGCATGTGATGTTTATCATGTTTATACATCTTATTTGGTTAGAACGACGGTAGTAAATAAGATGATCCCTTACAACAATTTCAAGAAGTGTTCTCCCGTAACTGTGCACCGTTGCGACAGTTCGTGTTTCGAAGCACCACGTGATGATCGGGTGTTAGATTCTAACGTTCACATACAACGGGTGTAAGACAGATTTACACACGCGAAACACTTAGGGTTAACTTGACGAGCCTAGCATGTACAGACATGGCCTCGGAACACGGAGACCGAAAGGTCGAACATGAGTCGTATAGAAGATACGATCAACATGAAGATGTTCACCGATGATGACTAGTCCGTCTCACGTGATGATCGGACACGGCCTAGTTTGACTCGGATCATGTAATCACTTAGATGACTAGAGGGATGTCTATCTGAGTGGGAGTTCATAAGATGAACTTAATTATCCTGAACATAGTCAAAAGGATTTTGCAAATTATGTCGTAGCTCACGCTATAGTTCTACTGTTTAGATATGTTCCTAGAGAAAAATTAGTTGAAAGTTGATAGTAGCAATTATGCGGACTAGGTCCGTAAACTGAGGATTGTCCTCATTGCTTCATAGAAGGCTTATGTCCTTAATGCACCGCTCAGTGTGCTGAACCTCGAACGTTGTCTGTGGTTGTTGCGAACATTTGACATACACGTTTTGATAACTACGTGATAGTTCAGTTAAACGGTTTAGAGTTGAGGCACCAAAGACGTTTTTGAAACATCGCGAAACATATGAGATGTTTTGAGGGCTGAAATTGGGATTTCAGGCTCGTGCCCATGTCAAGAGGTATAAGACCTCCGATGACTTTCTTAACCTGCAAACTAAGGAGAAAAGCTCAATTGTTGAGCTTGTGCTCAGATTGTCTGAGTGCAACAATCACTTGAATCAAGTGGGAGTTGATCTTCCAGATGAAATAGTGATAGTTCCTCCGAAGTCATTACCACCAAGCTGCTAGAGCTTCGTGATGAACTATAATATATCAAGGACATATATGATGATCCTTGAGATATTCGCAATGTTTGACTCCGCGAAAGTAGAAATCAAAAGGGAGCATCAATCGTTGATGGTTAGTAAAACCACTAGTTTCAAGAAGGGCAAGGGCAAGAAGGGATACTTCATGAAACGGCAAATCAGCTGCTGCACCAATGAAGAAACCCGAGGTTGAACCCAAACCCGAGACTAAGTGCTTCTGTAATAAGGGGAACAACCACTGGAGCAAGATTACCCTAGATACTTGGTAGATGAGAAGGCTGGCAAGGTCGATAGAAGTATATTGGATATACATTATGTTAATGTGTACTTTACTAGTACTCCTAGTAGCACCAGGGTATTAGATACCGGTTCGGTTGCTAAGTGTTAGTAACTCGAAATAAAAGCTACGGAATAAAACGGAGACTAGCTGAAGGTGAGCTGACGATACGTGTTGGAAGTGTTTCCAAGTTTGATGTGATCTAACATCGCACGCTCCCTCTACCATCAAGATTAGTATTAAACCTGAATAAGTGCTCTTGCACCTAAAGGAATGGTTTATTGAATTTTGATCGTAGGGATACACATTTTCATGCCAAAAGATATAAGATAGTAATGATAGTACCACTTACTTGTGGCACTGCCATGTAAGTCATATCGGTATAAAACGCATGAAGAAGCTCCATATTGATGGATCTTTAGGCTCACTCGTTTTTGAAAAGTTTGAGACATGCGAACCATGTCTATTGGTGTATATGCATGAAGAAACTCCATGCAAATGGACCGTTTTGACTCACTTGATTTTGAATCACTTGGGACATGCAAATCATACCACATGGGCAAGATGACTGAAAAGCCTCGTTTTCAGTAAGATGGAACAAGATAGCAACTTGTTGGAAGTAACACATTTTGATGTGTGCAGTCCAATGAGTGCTGAGGCATGCAGTGAATATTGTTATGTTCTTACTTCACAGATGATTCGAGTAGATGTTGAGAATATTTACTTGATGAAACACAAGTCTGAATTATTGAATGGTTCAAATAATTTCAGAGTGAAGTAGCAGATCATTGTGACAAGAGGATAAAATGTCTATGATATGATCATAGAGATGAATATCTGAGTTACGAGTTTTGGCACACAATTAAGACATTGTGGAAATTGTTTCACAATTAATAGCGCCTGGAACACCATAGTGTGATGGTGTGTCCGAACATCATAGTTGCATCCTATTTGATATGGTGCGTACCATGATGTCTCTTATCAAATTACCACTATCGTTCATGGGTTAGGCATTAGAGACAACCGCACTCAATTTAATAGGGCACCACGTAATTCCGTTGAGATGACACCATATGAATTATGGTTTAGAGAAACCTAAGTTGTCGTTTCTTAAAGGTTTGGGGCTGCGACGCTTATGTGAAAAAGTTTCAGGATTGATAAGCTTGAACCCAAAGCGGATAAATGCATCTTCATAGGACACCCAAAACAGTTGGGTATACCTCCTGTCTCAGATTCGAAAGCAATAAGGGATTGTTTCTAGAATCGGGTCCTTTCTCGAGGAAAAGTTTCTCTCGAAAAGTTGAGTGGGAGGATGGTGGAGACTTGATGAGGTTATTGAACCGTCACTTCAACAAGTGTGTAGCAGGGCACAGGAAGTTGTTCCTGTGGCACGTACACCAACTGAAGTGGAAGCTTATGATAGTGATCATGAAACTTCGGATCGAGTCACTACCAAACCTCGTGGGATGACAAGGATGCATACTACTTCAGAGTGGTACGTAATCCTGTCTTGGAAGTCATGTTGCTAGACAACAATGAACCTACGAGCTATGGAGAAGCGATGGTGGGCCCGGATTCCGATAAATGGCTCAAGGCCATAAAACCCGAGAGAGGATCCATGTATGAAAACAAAGTGTAGACTTTGGAAGAACTACTTGATGGTCGTAAGGCTGTTAGGTACATATGGATTTTGAAAGGAAGACAGACAATGATGGTAAGTGTCACCATTGAGAAAGCTCGACTTGTCGTTAAGATGTTTTTCGACAAGTTCAAGGAGTTGACTACGATGAGACTCTCTCACTCGTAGCGATGCTAAGAGTCTGTTGGAATTATATTAGCAATTACTGCATTATTTATGAAATCTTGCAGATAAGATGTTAAAACATTGTTTCCTCGACGATTCTTGAGGAAAGGTTGTATGTGATACAACCGGAAGGTTTTGTCTATCCTGAAATATGCTAATAAGTATGCAAAGCTCCAGCAATCCTTCTGAGGACTGGAGTGAGCATCTCAGAGTTGGAATGTATGCTTTGATGATGATCAAAGATTTTGGGTCTATACAAAGTTTATGAGAAACTTGTATTTCCAAAGAAGTGAGTGGGAGCACTATAGAATTTCTGATGAGTATATGTTGTTGACATATTAATGATCAGAAATAACGTAGAATTTCTGGAAAGCATATAGGGTTATTTGGAAAGTGTTTTCAATGGAAAACCTGGATTAAGCTACTTGAACATTGAGCATCAAGATCTATAAGGATAGATCAAAACGCTTAATAGTACTTTCAAATGAGCACATGCCTTGACGTGATCTTGAAGGTGTTCAAGATGGATCAGTCAAAGAAGGAGTTCTTGCCTGAGTTGTAAGGTATGAAGTTAAGACTTAAAGCTCAACCATGGCAGAATAGAGAGAAAGGAACGAAGGTCGTCCCCTATGCTTAAGACATAGGCTCTACAGTATGCTATGCTGTGTACCGCACCTGAAGTGTGCTTCACCATGAGTCAGTCAAGGGGTACAAGAGTGATCCAAGAATGGATCACGGGACAGCGGTCAAAGTTATCCTTAGTAACTAGTGGACTAAGGAATTTTCTCGATTATGGAGGTGGTAAAGGGGTTCGTCGTAAAGGGTTACGTCGATGCAAGCTTAACACCTATCCGGATAGCTCTGAGTAGAGATACCGGATACGTATAATGGAGCAACAATTTAGAATAGCTCCAAGTAGAACAGTTATTTGGAATAGCTCCAAATAGAACGTGGTAGCTGCATCTAGGAGATGACATAGATATTTGTAAAGCACACACGGATCTGAAAGGTTCAGACCCGTTGACTATAACCTCTCTCACAAGCATAACATGATCAAACCCAGAACTCATCGAGTGTTAATCACATGGTAAATGTGAACTAGATTATTGACTCTAGTAAACTCTTTGGGTGTTAGTCACATGGGGATGTGACCTTGAGTGTTAATCACATATCGATGTGAACTAGATTATTGACTCTAGTGCAAGTGGGAGACTGTTGGAAATATGCCCTAGAGGCAATAATAAATTGATTATTATTATATTTCCTTGTTCATGATAATCGTTTATTATCCATGCTAGAATTGTATTGATAGGAAACTCAGATACATGTGTGGATACATAGACAACACCATGTCCCTAGTAAGCCTCTAGTTGACTAGCTCGTTGATCAATAGATGGTTACGGTTTCCTGACCATGGATATTGGATGTCGTTGATAACGGGATCACATCATTAGGAGAATGATGTGATGGACAAGACCCAATCCTAAGCCTAGCACAAGATCATGTAGTTCGTATGCTAAAGCTTTTCTAATGTCAAGTATCATTTCCTTAGACCATGAGATTGTGCAACTCCCGGATACCGTAGGAGTGCTTTGGGTGTGCCAAACGTCACAACGTAACTGGGTGGCTATAAAGGTACACTACGGGTATCTCTGAAAGTGTCTGTTGGGTTGGCACGAATCGAGATTGGGATTTTGTCACTCCGTGTAAACGGAGAGGTATCTCTGGGCCCACTCGGTAGGACATCATCATAATGTGCACAATGTGACCAAGGGGTTGATCACGGGATGATGTGTTACGGAACGAGTAAAGAGACTTGCCGGTAACGAGATTGAACAAGGTATCGGTATACCGACGTGATCTTGACGTGAGCACATGCCTTGACGTGATCTTGAAGGTGTTCAAGATGGATCAGTCAAAGAAGGAGTTCTTGCCTGAGTTGTAAGGTATGAAGTTAAGACTTAAAGCTCGACCATGGCAGAATAGAGAGAAAGGAACGAAGGTCGTCCCCTATGCTTAAGACATAGGCTCTACAGTATGCTATGCTGTGTACCGCACCTGAAGTGTGCTTTACCATGAGTCAGTCAAGGGGTACAAGAGTGATCCAAGAATGGATCACAGGACAGCGGTCAAAGTTATCCTTAGTAACTAGTGGACTAAGGAATTTTCTCAATTATGGAGGTGGTAAAAGAGTTCGTCGTAAAGGGTTACGTCGATGCAAGCTTAACACCTATCCGGATAGCTCTGAGTAGAGATACCGGATACGTATAATGGAGCAACAATTTAGAATAGCTCCAAGTAGAACAGTTATTTGGAATAGCTCCAAATAGAACGTGATAGCTGCATCTAGGAGATGACATAGAGATTTGTAAAGCACACACGGATCTGAAAGGTTCAGACCCGTTGACTATAACCTCTCTCACAAGCATAACATGATCAAACCCAGAACTCATCGAGTGTTAATCACATGGTAAATGTGAACTAGATTATTGACTCTAGTAAACTCTTTGGGTGTTAGTCACATGGGGATGTGACCTTGAGTGTTAATCACATATCGATGTGAACTAGATTATTGACTCTAGTGCAAGTGGGAGACTGTTGGAAATATGCCCTAGAGGCAATAATAAATTGATTATTATTATATTTCCTTGTTCATGATAATCATTTATTATCCATGCTAGAATTGTATTGATAGGAAACTCAGATACATGTGTGGATACATAGACAACACCATGTCCCTAGTAAGCCTCTAGTTGACTAGCTCGTTAATCAATAGATGGTTACGGTTTCCTGACCATGGACATTGGATGTCGTTGATAACGGGATCACATCATTAGGAGAATGATGTGATGGACAAGACCCAATCCTAAGCCTAGCACAAGATCATGTAGTTCGTATGCTAAAGCTTTTCTAATGTCAAGTATCATTTCCTTAGACCATGAGATTGTGCAACTCCCGGATACCGTAGGAGTGCTTTGGGTGTGCCAAACGTCACAACGTAACTGGGTGGCTATAAAGGTACACTACGGGTATCTCTGGAAGTGTCTGTTGGGTTGGCACGAATCGAGATTGGGATTTTGTCACTCCATGTAAACGGAGAGGTATCTCTGGGCCCACTCGGTAGGACATCATCATAATGTGCACAATGTGACCAAGGGGTTGATCACGGGATGATGTGTTACGGAACGAGTAAAGAGACTTGCCGGTAACGAGATTGAACAAGGTATCGGTATACCGACGATCGAATCTCGGGCAAGCACCATACCGCTAGACAAAGGGAATTGTATACGGGATCGATTGAGTCCTTGACATCGTGGTTCATCCGATGAGATCATCGTGGAACATGTGGGAGCCAACATGGGTATCCAGATCCCGCTGTTGGTTATTGACCGGAGAACGCCTCGGTCATGTCTGCATGTCTCCCGAACCCGTAGGGTCTACACACTTAAGGTTCGATGACACTAGGGTTATAAAGGAAGCTTGTATGTGGTTACCGAATGTTGTTCGGAGTCCCGGATGAGATCCCGGACGTCACGAGGAGTTCCGGAATGGTCCGGAGGTAAAGATTTATATATAGGAAGTCCTGTTTCGGCCATCGGGACAAGTTTCGGGGTCATCGGTATTGTACCGGGACCACCGGAAGGGTCCCAGGGGCCCACTGGGTGGGGCCACCTGCCCCGGGGGGCCACATGGGCTGTAGGGGGTGCGCCTTGGCCTACATGGGCCAAGGGCACCAGCCCTTAGAGGCCCATGCGCCAAGATATAGGAAAAAGGGGAGAGTCCTAAAGGGGGAAGGCACCTCCGAGGTGCCTTGGGGAGGATGGACTCCTCCCCCCCTCTTAGCCGCACCCCTTCCTTGGAGGAAGGGGCAAGGCTGCGCCTCCCCCCTCTCCCCTGCCCCTATATATAGTGGAGGGGAGGGAGGGCATCCATACCTGAGCCCTTGGCGCCTCCCTCCCTCCCGTGACACCTCCTCCTCTCCCGTAGGTGCTTGGCGAAGCCCTGCAGGATTGCCACGCTCCTCCATCACCACCACGCCGTTGTGCTGCTGCTGGATGGAGTCTTCCTCAACCTCTCCCTCTCTCCTTGCTGGATCAAGGCGTGGGAGACATTGTCGAGCTGTACGTGTGTTGAACGCGGAGGTGCCGTCCGTTCGGCACTAGGATCATCGGTGATCTGAATCACGACGAGTACGACTCCATCAACCCCGTTCACTTGAACGCTTCCTCTTAGCGATCTACAAGGGTATGTAGATGCACTCTCCTTTCTACTCGTTGCTGGTCTCTCCATAGATAGATCTTGGTGTTACGTAGGAAATTTTTTGAATTTCTGCTACGTTCCCCAACAGCTAGATCCCGTGGTCAAACGCTACATGGTTAGGCGGGACGGGGGCACTGGGGTAGCAATGCCACCGGAGCGTCGCACCGGGCCCTCATACATGAGGGGTGGTGTGGTGGCATGTCCGAAGAGGCGGGACGCGTCTCCGGTGCGTGGCCCCCCCTCACGGACGACGATGACACGGTAGTAGACGTTCTACGGTAACGATGCGGCGTCAATATTACTAAATACTCGGAGCGCGATAAAATCATGAGTTTTTTGCACGACGTGGGCACATGTGCTATAGGAACGATGGTATTTTTTTCATATTTTTGGTGATGGAGAAGTATCTGAAAAATTCCCTCTACGCGGATTGCCCTTCGCGCGTCTACGGCTGTGGCCGGCGGCCTCCGGGGGCTAGCATGCCGCCAAATCTTGCGTAGGCGGCCTCTCACAAGTCCGGAAGTGTTGTGGCGGTTGCAAATGCCCGACACGCGTGTCCGGGGTGTGCCCCCCTTCCCTCACGGACGGCGCCGCCGCCGGCACCTGGAGGGGGGAAACGGACGCGTGGGGTCTACACGGAGGGGATCTTGCTGTGGGTCTGGCCCGGATGTTGCTCCAAAGTGTTCCTATGGGCTGACCTAACACAACCAGATGGGGAGGTCCACTGGTCAAAGCCCGTCTGTGCAAAGTCAAAGGGCTAGATCCCGTGGTCAAACGCTACAGGGTTAGGCGGGACGGGGGCACTTGGGGGTAGCAATGCCACCGGAGCGTCGCACCGGGCCCTCATACATGCGGGTGGTGTGGTGGCATGTCCGAAGAGGCGGGACGCATCTCCGGTGCGTGGCCCCCCTCACGGACGGCGATGACACGGTAGTAGACGTTTTGTGGTAACGATGCGTCGTCAATATTACTAAATACTCGGAGGGCGATAAAATCATGAGTTTTTTTGCACGACGTGGGCACATGTGCTATAGTAACGATGGTATTTTTTCATAATTTTTGGTGATGGAGAAGTATCCGAATAATTCCCTCTACGCGGATTGCCCTTCGCGCGTCTACGGCAGTGGCCGGCGGCCTCCGGGGCTAGCATGCCGCCAAATCTTGCGTAGGCAGCCTCTCACAAGTCCGGAAGTGTTGTGGCGGTTGCAAACGCCCGACACGCGTGTCCAGGGTGTGCCCCCCCCTCAAGGACGGCGCCGCCGCCGGCACCTGGAGGGGGGAAACGGACGCGTGGGGTCTACACGGAGGGGATCTTGCTGTGGGTCTGGCTGGGATGTTGCTCCAACGTGTTCCTATGGGCTGACCTAACACAACCGGGTGGGGAGGTCCACTGGTCAAAGCCCGTCCGTGCAAAGTCAAAGGGCTAGATCCCATGGTCAAACGCTACAGGGTTAGGCGGGACGGGGGCACTGGGGGTAGCAATGCCACCGGAGCGTCGCACCGGGCCCTCAAACATGCGGGGTGGTGTGGTGGCATGTCCGAAGAGGCGGGACGCGTCTCTGGTGCATGGCCCCCCCTCACGGACGACGATGACACGGTAGTAGACGTTCTGCGGTAACGATGCGGCGTCAATATTACTAAATACTCGGAGCGCGATAAAATCATGAGTTTTTTTGCACGACGTGGGCACATGTGCTATAGGAACGATGGTATTTTTTCATAAATTTTGGTGATGGAGAAGTATTCCAAAAATTCCCTCTACGCGGATTGCCTTCGCGGGTCTACGGCTATGGCCGGCGGCCTCCGGAGGCTAGCATGCCGCCAAATCTTGCATAGGCGGCCTCTCACAAGTTTGGAAGTGCTTTGGCGGTTGCAAACGCCCGGCACGCGTGTCCGGGTTGTGCCCCCCTTCACGGACGGCGCTGCCGCCGGCACCTGGAGGGGGGAAACGGACGCGTGGGGTCTACACGGAGGGGATCCTGCTGTGGGTCTGGCCCGGATGTTGCTCCAAAGTGTTCCTATGGGCTGACCTAACACAACCGCGTGGGGAGGTCCACTATCAAAGCCCGTCCGTACAAAGTCAAAGGGCTAGATCCCGTGGTCAAACGCTACAGGGTTAGGCGGGACGGGGGCACTGGGGGGTAGCAATGCCACCGGAGCGTCGCACTGGGCCCTCAGACATGAGGGGTGGTGTGGTGGCATGTCCGAAGAGGCGGGACGCGTCTCTGGTGCGTGGCCCCCCCCTCACGGACGACGATGACACGGTAGTAGACGTTCTGCGGTAACGATGCGGCGTCAATATTACTAAATACTCGGAGCGCGATAAAATCATGAGTTTTTTTGCACGACATGGGCACATGTGCTATAGGAATGATGGTATTTTTTCATAATTTTTGGTGATGGAGAAGTATCCGAAAAATTCCCTCTACGCGGATTGCCCTTCGCGCGTCTACGGTTGTGGCCGGCGGCCTCCGGGGGCTAGCATACCGCCGAATCTTGCGTAGGCGGCCTCTCACAAGTCTGGAAGTGTTGTGGCGATTGCAAACGCCCGGCACGCGTGTCCGGGGTGTGCCCCCCCTCACGGATGGCGCCGCCGCCGGCACCTGGAGGGGGGAAACGGACGCGTGGGGTGTACACGGAGGGGATCTTGCTGTGGGTCTGGCCCGGATATTGCTACAAAGTGTTCCTATGGGCTGACCTAACACAACCGGGTGGGGAGGTACACTGGTCAAAGCCCGTCCGTGCAAAGTCAAAGGGCTAGATCCCGTGGTCAAACGCTATAGGGTTAGGCGGGACGGGGCACTGGGGGGGGGGTAGAAATGCCACCAGAGCGTCGCACCGGGCCCTCATACATGCGGGGTGGTGTGGTGGCATGTCCGAAGAGGCGGGATGCGTCTCTGGTGCGTGGCCCCCCCTCACGGACGGCGATGACACGGTAGTAGACGTTCTGCGGTAACGATGCGGCGTCAATATTACTAAATACTCGTAGCGCGATAAAATCATGAGTTTTTTTACACGACGTGGGCACATGTGCTATAGGAACGATGGTATTTTTTTCATAATTTTTGGTGATGGAGAAGTATCCGAAAAATTCCCTCTACGGGGATTGCCCTTCGCGCGTCTACGGCTGTGGCCGGCGGCCTCCGGGGGCTAGCATGCCGCCAAATCATGCATAGGCGGCCTCTCACAAGTCTGGAAGTGTTGTGGCGGTTGCAAACGCCCGGCACGCGTGTCCGGGGTGTGCCCCCCTCACGGACGACGCCGCCGCCGGCACCTGTAGGGGGGAAACGGACGCGTGGGGTCTACACGGAGGGGATCTTGCTGTGGGTCTGGCCCGGATGTTGCTCCAAAGTGTTCCTATGGGCTTACCTAACACAACCGGGTGGGGAGGTCCACTGGTCAAAGCCCGTCCGTGCAAAGTCAAAGGGCTAGATCCCGTGGTCAAACGCTACAGGGTTAGGCGGGACTGGGGCACTAGGGGGTAGCAATGCCACCGGAGCGTCGCACCGGGCCCTCAAACATGCGGGGTGGTGTGGTGGCATGTCCGAAGAGGCGGGACGCGTCTCTGGTGCGTGGCCCCCCCTTACGAACGACGATGACACGGTAGTAGACATTCTGCGGTAACGATGCGGCGTCAATATTACTAAATACTCGGTGCACGATAAAATCATGAGTTTTTTTGCACGACGTGGGCACATGTGCTATAGGAACGATGGTATTTTTTCATAATTTTTGGTGATGGAGAAGTATCCGAAAAATTCCCTCTACGCGGATTGCCTTCGCGCGTCTACGGCTGTGGCCGCCGGCCTCCGGGGGCTTGCATGCCGCCAAATCTTGCGTAGGCGGCCTCTCACAAGTCTGGAAGTGTTATGGCGGTTGCAAACGCCCGACACGCGTGTCCGGGTTGTGCCCCCCCTCACGGACGGCGCCACCGCCGACACCTGGAGGGGGGAAACGGACGCGTGGGGTCTACACGGAGGGGATCTTGCTGTGGGTCTGGCCCGGATGTTGCTCCAAAGTGTTCCTATGGGCTGACCTAACACAACCGGGTGGGGAGGTCCACTATCAAAGCCCGTCCGTACAAAGTCAAAGGGCTAGATCCTGTGGTCAAACGCTACAGGGTTAGGCGGGACGGGGGCACTGGGGGTAGCAATGCCACCGGAGCGTCGCACCGGGCCCTCAGACATGAGGGGTGGTGTGGTGGCATGTCCGAAGAGGCGGGACGCGTCTCTGGTGCGTGGCCCCCCCTCACGGACGACGATGACACAGTAGTAGACGTTCTGCGGTAACGATGCGGCGTCAATATTACTAAATACTCGGAGCGCGATAAAATCATGAGTTTTTTTGCACGACATGGGCACATGTGCTATGGGAATGATGGTATTTTTTCATAATTTTTGGTGATGGAGAAGTATCCAAAAAATTCCCTCTACGCGGATTGCCCTTCGCGCGTCTACGGCTGTGGCCGGCGGCCTCCGTGGGCTAGCATGCCGCCAAATCTTGCGTAGGCGGCCTTTCACAAGTCTGGAAGTGTTGTGGCGGTTGCAAACGCGAGGCACGCGTGTCCGGGGTGTGCCCCCCCTCACGGACGGCGCCGCCGCCGGCACCTGGAGGGGGAAACGGACGCGTGGGGTCTACACGGAGGGGATCTTGCTGTGGGTCTAGCCCGGATGTTGCTCCAAAGTGTTCCTATGGGCTGACCTAACACAACCGGGTGGGGAGGTCCACTCGTCAAAGCCCGTCCGTGCAAAGTCAAAGGGCTTGATCACGTGGTCAAACGCTACAGGGTTAGGCGGGACGTGGGCACTGGGGGCGCGATAAAATCATGAGTTTTTTTGCAGACGTGGGCACATGTGCTATAGTAACGATGGTATTTTTTCATAATTTTTGGTGATGGAGAAGTATCCGAAAAATTCCCTCTACGCGGATTGCCCTTCGCGCGTCTACGGCTGTGGCCGGCGGCCACCGGGGGCTAGCATGCCGCCAAATCTTGCGTAGGCGGCCTCTCACAAGTCTGGAATTTTTATGGCGGTTGCAAATGCCCGGCACGCGTGTCCGGGGTGTACCCCCCTCACGGACGGGGCCGCCGCCGGCACCTGGAGGGGGGAAACGGACGTGTGGGGTCTACACAAAGGGGATCTTGCTGTGGGTCTGGCCCGGATGTTGCTCCAAAGTGTTCCTATGGGCTGACCTAACACAACCGGGTGGGGAGGTCCACTGGTCAAAGCCCGTCCATGCAAAGTCAAAGGGCTAGATCCCGTGGTCAAACGCTACAGAGTTAGGCGGGACGGGGGCACTGGGGTAGCAATGCCACCAGAGCGTCGCACTGGGCCCTCATACATGCGGGGTGGTGTGGTGGCATGTCCGAAGAGGCGGGACGCGTCTCCGGTGCGTGGCCCCCCCTCACGGACGACGATGACATGGTACTAGACGTTCTGCGGTAACGATGCGGCGTCAATATTACTAAATACTCGGAGCGCGATAAAATCATGAGTTTTTTTGCACGATGTGGGCACATGTGCTATAGTAACGACGGTATTTTTTCATAATTTTTGGTGACGCAGAAGTATCCAAAAAATTCCCTCTACGCGGATTGCCCTTCGCGCGTCTACGGCTGTGGCCGGCGGACTCCGGGGGCTAGCATGCCGCCAAATCTTGCGTAGGCGGCCTCTCACAAGTCTGGAAGTGTTGTGGCGGTTGCAAACGCCCGGCACGCGTGTCCGTGTTGTGCCCCCCCCTCACGGACGGCGCCATCGCCGGCACCTGGAGGGGAGAAACGGACGCGTGGGGTCTACACGGAGGGGATCTTGCTGTGGGTCTGGCCCGAATGTTGCTCCAAAGTGTTCCTATGGGCTGACCTAACACAACCGGGTGGGGAGGTCCACTGGTCAAAGCCCGTCCGTGCAAAGTCAAAGGGCTAGATCCCGTGGTCAAACGCTACAGGGTTAGGCGGGACGGGGGCACTGGGGGTAGCAATGCCATCGGAGCGTCGCATCGGGCCCTCATACATGCGGGGTGGTGTGGTGGCATGTCCGAAGAGGCGGGACGCGTCTCCGGTGCGTGGCCCCCCCTCACGGACGGCGATGACACGGTAGTAGACGTTCTGCGGTAACGATGCGGCGTCAATATTACTAAATACTCGGAGCGCGATAAAATCATGAGTTTTTTTGCACGACGTGGGCACATGTGCTATAGTAATGATGGTATTTTTTCATAATTTTTGGTGATGGAGAAGTATCCGAAAAATTCCCTCTACGCGGATTGCCCTTCGCGCGTCAACGGCTGTGGCCGGCGGCCTCCGGGGCTAGCATGCCGCCAAATCGTGCGTAGGCGGCCTTTCACAAGTCTGGAAGTGTTGTGAGGGTTGCAAACGCCCGGCATGCGTGTCCGGGGTGTGCCCCCCCTCACGGACGGCGCCGCCGCCGGCACCTGGAGGGGGGAAACGGACGCGTGGGGTCTAACGGAGGGGATCCTGCTGTGGGTCTGGCCCGGATGTTGCTCCAAAGTGTTCCTATGGGCTGACCTAACACAACCGGGTGGGGAGGTCCACTGGTTAAACCCCGTCCGTGCAAAGTCAAAGGGCTAGATCCCGTTGTCAAACGCTACAGGGTTAGGCGGGACGGGGGCACTGGGGGTAGCAATGCCACCGGAGCGTCTCACCGGGCCCTCATACATGCGGGGTGGTGCGGTGGCATGTCCGAAGAGGCGGGACGCGTCTCCGGTGCATGGCCCCCCCTCACGGACGGCGATGACACGGTAGTAGACGTTCTGCGGTAACGATGCGGCGTCAATATTACTAAATACTCGGAGCGCGATAAAATCATGAGTTTTTTTGCACGACGTGGGCACATGTGCTGTAGTAATGATGGTATTTTTTCATAATTTTTGGTGATGGAGAAGTATCCGAAAAATTCCCTCTACACGGATTGCCCTTCGTGCGTCTACGGCTGTGGCCGGCGGCCTCCGGGGGCTAGCATGCCGCCAAATCGTGCGTAGGCGGCCTCTCACAAGTCTAGAAGTGTTGTGGCGGTTGCAAACGCCCGGCACGCGTGTCCGGGGTGTGCCCCCCTCACGGACGGCGCCGCCGCCGGCACCTGGACGGGGGAAATGGACGCGTGGGGTCTACACGGAGGGGATCTTGATGTGGGTCTGGCCCGGATGTTGCTCCAAAGTGTTCCTATGGGCTGACCTAACACAACCGGGTGGGGAGGTCCACTGGTCAAAGCCCGTCCGTGCAAAGTCAAAGGGCTAGATCCCGTGGTCAAACGCTACAGGGTTAGGCGGGACGGGGGCACTGGGGGTAGCAATGCCACCGGAGCGTCGCACCGGGCCCTCATACATGTGGGGTGGTGTGGTGGCATGTCCGAAGAGGCGGGACGCGTCTCTGGTGCGTGGCCCCCCCTCACGGACGGCGATGACACGGTAGTAGACGTTCTCCGGTAACGATGCGGCGTCAATATTACTAAATACTCGGAGCGCGTTAAAATCATGAGTTTTTTTGCACGACGTGGGCACATGTGCTATAGTAATGATGGTATTTTTTTCATAATTTTTGGTGATGGAGAAGTATCCGAAAAATTCCCTCTACGCGGATTGCCCTTCGCGCGTCTACTGCTGTGGCCGGCGGCCTCCGGGGGCTAGCATGCCGCCAAATCGTGCGTAGGCGGCCTCTCACAAGTCTGGAAGTGTTGTGGCGGTTGCAAACGCCCGGCACGCGTGTCCAGGGTGTGCCCCCCCCTCACGGACGGCGCCGCCGCCGTCACCTGGAGGGGGGAAACGGACGCATGGGGTCTACACGGAGGGGATCTTGCTGTGGGTCTGGCCCGGATGTTGCTCCAAAGTGTTCCTATGGGCTGACCTAGCACAACCGGGTGGGGAGGTCCACTCCTCAAAGCCTGTCCGTGCGAAGTCAAAGAGCTAGATCCCGTGGTCAAACGCTACAGGGTTAGGCGGGACGGGGGCACTGGGGGGTAGCAATGCCACCAGAGCATCGCACCGGGCCCTCATACATGCGGGGTGGTGTGGTGGCATGTCCGAAGAGGCGGGACGCGTCTCCGGTGCGTGGCCCCCCCTCACGGACGACGATGACACGGTAGTAGACGTTCTGCGGTAACGATGCGGCGTCAATATTACTAAATACTCGGAGCGCGATAAAATCATGAGTTTTTTTGCACGACGTGGGAACATGTGCTATAGTAACGATGGTATTTTTTCATAATTTTTGGTGATGGCCAAGTATCCTAAAAATTCCCTCTACGCGGATTGCCCTTCGCACGTCTACGGCTGTGGCCGGCGGCCTCCGGGGGCTAGCATGACGCTAAATCTTGCGTAGGCGGCCTCTCACAAGTCTGGAAGTGTTGTGGCGGTTGCAAACGCCCGGCACGCGTGTCCGGGGTGTGCCCCCCCTCACGGACGGCGCCGCCGCCGGCACCTGGAGGGGGGAAACGGACGCGTGGGGTCTACACGGAGGGGATCTTGCTGTGGGTATGGCCCGGATGTTGCTCCAAAGTGTTCCTATGGGCTGACCTAACACAACCGGGTGGGGAGGTCCACTGGTCAAAGCCCGTCCGTGCAAATTCAAAGGGCTAGATCCCGTGGTCAAACGCTACAGGGTTAGGCGGGACGGGGGCACTGGGGGTAGCAATGCCACCGGAGCGTCGCACCGGGCCCTCATACATGCGGGGTGGTGTGGTGGCATGTCCGAAGAGGCGGGATACGTCTCCGGTGCGTGCCCCCCCTCACGGACGGCGATGACACGGTAGTAGACGTTCTGCGGTAACGATGCGGCGTCAATATTACTAAATACTCGGAGAGTGATAAAATCATTAGTTCTTTTGCACGACGTGAGAAAATATGCTATAGTAACGATGGTATTTTTTCATAATTTTTGGTGATGGAGAAGTATCCAAAAAATTTCCTCTACGCGGATTGCTCTTCGCGCGTCTACGGCTGTGGCCGGCGGCCTCCGGGGGCTAGCATGCCGCCAAATCTTGCATAGGCGGCCTCTCACAAGTCTGGAAGTGTTGTGGCGGTTGCAAACGCCCGGCACGCGTGTCCGGGGTGTGCCCCCCCTCACGGACGGTGCCACCGCCGGCACCTGGAGGGGGGAAACGGACGCGTGGGGTCTACATGGAGGGGATCTTGCTGTGGGTCTGGCCCGGATGTTGCTCCAAAGTGTTCCTATGGGCTGACCTAACACAACCGGGTGGGGAGGTCCACTGGTCAAAGCCCGTCCGTGCAAAGTCAAAGGGCTAGATCCCGTGGTCAAACGCTACAAGGTTAGGCGGGACGGGGGCACTGGGGGTAGCAATGCCACCGGAGCGTCGCACCGGGCCCTCATACATGTGGGGTGGTGTGGTGTCATGTCCGAAGAGGCGGGACGCGTCTCCGGTGCGTGCTCCCCCCTCACGGACGGCGATGACACGGTAGTAGACGTTCTGCGGTAACGATGCGGCGTCAATATTACTAAATACTCGGAGCGCGATAAAATCATGAGTTTTTTTGCACGACGTGGGAACATGTGCTATAGTAACGATGGTATTTTTTCA
The DNA here is from genome assembly GCF_002162155.2 of Triticum dicoccoides. Taxonomy (NCBI): domain Eukaryota; kingdom Viridiplantae; phylum Streptophyta; class Magnoliopsida; order Poales; family Poaceae; genus Triticum; species Triticum dicoccoides. The sequence continues at coordinate 573,084,645 of NC_041388.1, read as the reverse complement.
TAATTTTTGGTAATGGAGAAGTATACGAAAAATTCCCTCTACGCGGATTGCCCTTCGCGCGTCTACAGCTGTGGCCGGCGGCCTCCGGGGGCTAGCATGCCGCCAAATCTTGCGTAGGCGACCTCTCACAAGTCTGGAAGTGTTGTGGCGGTTGCAAACGCCCGGCACGCGTGTCCGGGGTGTGCCCCCCTCACGGACGGCGCCGCCGCCGGCACCTGGAGGGGGGAAACGAACGCGTGGGGTCTACACGGAGGGGATCTTGCTGTGGGTCTGGCCCGGATGTTGCTCCAAAGTGTTCCTATGGGCTGACCTAACACAACCGGGTGGGGAGGTCCACTGGTCAAAGCCCGTCCGTGCAAAGTCAAAGGGCTAGATCCCGTGGTCAAACACTACAGGGTTAGGCGGGACGGGGGCACTGGGGGATAGCAATGCCACCGGAGCGTCGCACCGGGCCCTCATACATGCGGGGTGGTGTGGTGGCATGTCCGAAGAGGCGGGACGCGTCTCCGGTGCGTGGCCCCCCCTCACGGACGGCGATGACACGGTAGTAGACGTTCTGCGGTAACGATGCGGCGTCAATAATACTAAATACTCGAAGCGCGATAAAATCATGAGTTTTTTTGCACGACGTGGGCCCATGTGCTATAGGAACAATGGTATTTTTTCATAATTTTTGGTGATGGAGAAGTATCCAAAAAATTCCCTCTACGCGGATTGCCCTTCGCGTGTCTACGGCTGTGGCCGGCGGCCTCCGGGGGCTAGCATGCCGCCAAATCTTGCGTAGGCGTCCTCTCACAAGTCTAGAAGTGTTGTGGCGGTTGCAAATGCCCGGCACGCGTGTCTGGGGTGTGCCCCCCCCTCACGGACGGCGCCGCCGCCGGCACCTGGAGGGGGGAAACGGACGCGTGGGGTCTACACGGAGGGGATCTTGCTGTGGGTCTGGCCCGGATGTTGCTCCAAAGTGTTCCTATGGGCTGACCTAACACAACTGGGTGGGGAGGTCCACTGGTCAAAGCCCGTTCGTGCAAAGTCAAAAGGCTAGATCCCGTGGTCAAACGCTATAGGGTTAGGCGGGACGGGGGCACTGGGGGTAGCAATGCCACCGGAGCATCGCACCGGGCCCTCATATATGCGGGGTGGTGTGGTGGCATGTCCGAAGAGGCGGGACGCGTCTCCGGTGCGTGGCCCCCCCTCACGGACGGCGATGACACGGTAGTAGACCTTCCACCTCTGCCGCATCGTTACCACACCGGGCCGTCCGTGAGGGGGGCCACGCACCGGAGACGCGTCGCGCCTCTTCGAACATGCCATCACACCACCCCTCATGTATGAGGGCCCGGTGCGACGCTCTGGTGGCATTGCTACCCCCACCAGGGCCCTGTCCCTCCGTGTAGACCTCACGGGCGTGGCTGCCGCCGTGTCCCGGAGGGGGGAAACGGCCACGTCGGGCCGACACGGAGGGTATCTTTGGGTGGGTTGGGCCGGGATGGTGTTGGGGGGTGCAGCTATGGGCTGGGCTACGAAAATCAGGTGAAAAGGTCCACCGGTCAGACCCAGTCCGGCGCAAGTCAAAGTGCTAGATCCGGCGGTTGTCTATGTCAGGGTTAGATGGGACGGGATACCGGAGGGGGTAGAAATGCCGCCAGGTGTTGTGCTGGGCCCTACTACGCTTGTGGAAGCATGGTGGGCTATTTTTTACATTGTGCTAAGAGTCACACATATGTCGTAATAAAAAAATAAAAAAAATGCAAAGTATCTATGCCGACGGCCGCACGGCCTTGGATCGATGACGTGTCAAAGGGCCAGGCCTATGTCGATGGCTTAGCCGTCGGCATAGGCTCACCTTATCCACTCCTCCCGCTCCACTGACTTGTGGACCCAACCTATGCCGACGGCCAGGCCGTCGGCATAGGGGTGACCTTATCCACTCGCTACTCATCCTCCTCCACCCATTCCCTCTCTGTCTCACCCCGACCCCAACCTCTCTCTCGACCCCGATAGCCGCCGCCACCCAACGCCGCCCAACGCCGCCCAACGCCGCCGCCCCGCCCCGGCCGCCGACCCGCCCCG
>NC_041388.1:573076905-573082144 GCF_002162155.2 Triticum dicoccoides | reverse complement strand
GCAGCCACCCCGCCCCGACTCGACCTCATCCCCACCCAACGCCGCCGACGCTTGGTGGTGAGGGGAGGGCCTACTGCCTGGAGTCGCCGCGCTGCCTCCCCAGAGCAGCCGCCGCCTTGACCTCCTCTCCGTTAGGTCCGGCTCCCAAGAACATTCTTTGTTTTTTCATGATTTTTCAGAGGATAAGAGGGCTAAATGTAATAGTTAGACACATAGATGGTAGTTAGATAGATAACTTGTTCATACGGATTTGTTTTGAGATGATGATGATGATTGTTAGATGAGAAGTGATAATGATGATTTTTATGCTTCGATGATTTTGAGATGATGATGATGATAGATGATAAATGATTGGTAGATGATGATGTTGATGATAGATGATGGTGTTTTTTATGCTTCGATAATTTTTAGATGATGATGATGTTTCTTTATGATTCGATGATTGTTAGACGATGATGATGATATTGTGATGTTCTATGAGTTGTGATGTTCTAATTTTTTGTCGCGATGGAATTTGCAGGCTTTGTGGTGTCGCATTTCATCGGAGTGACCGTTGTACGACGCGTTGGCCCCCCTGAGCATCCCTCTACTGTTCGACTACTTCCTCTACAGCCGAGGGTGAGCTACAAGTCCATCTCCTCCATTTTTTCATATCACTAGATTTCATTCTCAAGTCAACTGACGTAACCTAGGCGTCTCCCGTCCGAAAGGGTTGCATGGATAAATATGCATTCAATTGCATATTTATCACCGCAGCTCTTTCGGATTGTCCAGCGTTTTTCACGGACAGCCCGAGGATGTGTAGATTGGGTATGTTCTCCATGTTCTACCCCGTTCCGAGACAGGATTTCGGCGGCGCCTCCCCATTGTTCTCCGGAGCACATTCTCTCGGCTATTTGCCGAGACGTGTATCTGGAGAACAGCGGGGAGGTGCTGCCAAAATTTTGTCTCGGAACGGGGTAGAATGGAGAACGTACTCAATCTACACATCCTCGGGTGGGATTAGGACCCATCTTTACCTATTAGAGATGTAGGTGGATTAAACGCGGTAGAAACTGAAAATTTGATGTGATTAATTTAAGTGAATCCTTAATTATGTTGTGTGGGTTGCAAAAAAGCAGAGGATGGCAGATAATCAGTGGATGTACAGTGGTTTTATCCGTTGGAATCGAGTAACATCAGAGTGGATCGCGAAAACCGATGTGTATTTGAAGGAGATATTCCATCGTCCAATGAGAATTATCCCACCATGACCCTGTGCGAGGTGTGCCAGACGTCACCGTAGAAATCAGACGGACATGAGTGAGCACCTTCGCACGCACAGATATATGCCAAACTTTGACATGCCGCCGATAAACATAGCCGAGCAGGACCGTGGTAGAGAGGAGGTGATGCGACAACGCATCGATGGATATGAGGACGACGGGGTCAGGGACATGCTAGATGATGTCATTGTTGCAGAAACGGCAAATGCGACACCTTCAGAGAATGAACCGGAGGAGCCAGAGGCAACCGCAAAGGCCTTCTTGGAGGTCTTGGCCTCGTCGAAGAAACCTCTTTATGCGGGTGCGAAAATATCTCAGCTGGATGCCATCTCGCAACTGATTGCAGTCAAGGCTGAGTACGGCTGTAGCCAGAAATGCTTCGAAGCATTCCTGGGAGTATGGGCTAACAGCCTCCCTCAGGGTCATGAACTGCCGAAAAGCATGTACGATACAAAGAAAATCATGAAGGCACTCTCTATGGATTATGAGAAAATAGATGTTTGCCCGAAGAATTGCCTTTTGTTTAGGCATGAGTATGCGGATGACAAGTATTGTAGGAAGTGCGGTTCGTCTCGGTACATTGAGGTGGTCGGTGAGAATGGTGAGAAAAAGCAGCTAACCATCCCCATTAAGGTTCTTGGGTATCTTGATTTTATAAAAAGACTGCAGCACCTTTTCATCACGAAGGAGTCTGCCAAAATGATGAAGTGGCACAAGGAAGGTATAAGGTACAATCCAAAAAAAATCGTACATCCATCGGGAGGGGAAGCATGGAAGTCATTCGATGAAGAATACCCCGAGGAAGCAGTCGAGGCTGGGAATGTCAGAATAGCCATATCAGGTGATGGGTTGAATCCATATGGTATGTCGTCCAATCCATACAGCTGCTGGCCTGTGTTTGTAATTCCGCTCAATCTTCCTCCCGGTGCCCTAATGCAACGGAAGACCATGTTCTTGTCGCTCATCATTCCGGGGCCTGACTACCTGGGGAAGCAATTGGGTGTGTTTATGCAGCCGCTTGTGGATGCTTTGCACCATTCTTGGTACTTTCCGAGGTTGACATACGACCGGGATCTGCAGAGAAATTTCTTGATGAAAGTTTGGTTGCACTATTGCATGCATGACTTTCCCGGCTATGCTCTATTCTACGGATGGTGTACAAGTGGTAAGATGCCATGCCCAGTGTGCATGCAGGCTCTGCGAATGATTTGGCTGAGTAAGGGTGGCAAGTATGTAGCCTTTGACCTGCATCGACAGTTCCTCCCTCCAGACCATCCAGACAGGGAAGACAGGAAGAACTTCACGAAACGCCGGGTTGTTCATGAAGTAACCGAGATTCCAACATTTTCGGGGGCAGATGTTCTTGCTCAGCTAAAAGCTCTCAAGCCTAAAGTCAAAGGCAAAGCCAAAGCCAAAGGCTTCGAGGGATATGGTCAGACGCACAACTGGACGCACATTACCCCCTTCTCGCAGCTTCCCTATTTCAAGGACCTCAAACTTCCTTACAATATTGATGTGATGCACACCGAAAAGAATGTGGCAGAGTCCCTTTTCCACACGATCCTCAACATTCCTGATAAGACGAAGGATAACGTAAAAGCTAGAGCCGATCAACAGAGAATTTGTGATAGACCACGCCTGAACATGAAGCCTCCCACAGGCGGTTGAAAAAACTGGTTCAAGCCAGATGCTGACTTTGTCCTTAAACCGCCAGAAAAAAAATAAGTACTTATCTGGCTGAAACAAAATTTGAAGTTCACCGATGGTTATGCAACGAATATAAGTAAGGGAGTCAATCTTTCAACGGGCAAAGTGACCGGCCTGAAGAGTCATGACTACCATGTATGGATTGAGCGGATAATGCCGGTGATGGTTCGAGGCTATGTCCCCGAGCATGTCTGGCGAGTGCTTGCCGATCTTAGCCATTTCTTCCGCACGCTCTGTGCTAAAGAAGTAAGTAAATAGGTGATTGAAAAATTGCATAAGAAGGCACCGGAGTTGATAGTCAAGCTAGAGAAGATCTTTCCGCCAGGCTTCTTTACTCCGATGACACATCTCATTCTGCACCTCGCGAACGAGGTATTGTTGGGGGGGCCTGTGCAAAATCGCTGGCAGTACGGCCCTGAGAGGTAGAACAAGCATCTCCGACGGAAATGTGGAAACAAAGCTAAGATTGAAGCTTCCATAGCTGAGGCAGATATCCTAGAGGAGGTGTCAGACCTCAGGACATCATACTATCCAGACCACGTTCCCCATCTGCATAACAAGGTGCCTCGATACAATATAGAAGAGCCCAAGTATCAACCCAGGCTCGATCTATTCAACGCGCAAGGTGGGAGGGATGGGGCCTCGAAATCTTATAACATGCCACGACAAGAGTGGGAGGACCTCATGTTCTATATCTTGCACAACATGAAGGAAGTTGAGGAAGTGTGGATGAGGTAATACCACTACACCATTCCTTTATGTCTTCCACATCATCATGTTTCATGTTCACTTAGTCCCGGTCTAACACCGCTTATCTTTTTTTAGTGATTTCGTTCAAGAGGAATGGATGGGAGTGAATCCTCCTACTGAGGCGGAGGCACTTACTCTTCTCCGTCATGGAAACCCTGGACGTAAAATTTTTGTTGCTTGGTTCATGGAGAAAGTAATTTTCCACACTCCCCTATTAAATACCTACTTCAACATTTATTAGTTAACCAAACTAATGCACGCAACAATTTCCATTATACTTGTAGGGAAAAGATCCGAACATATCTATGGATGATGAATTGAGATGGGTTTCCATGGGTTTTGACCCTGCCGTCATGACATGTAAAAAGTATGATGTGAATGGGTATCGCTTCCATACAGAGGAGCACCAAAACAGTCGCCCCGATCCCAAAACTATAAATACTGGAGTGTACACCCCCGGTCAAAATTCAGTAAACTACTACGAAAGGGTACAAAATATATACGAGGTTAAATTCCGCCAGGGGCGTGAGACCCTAAGTCTGCCTGTGTTCAAATGCCGATGGTTCGATCCGCGGGAGGGGGTAAAACATACGCCTTCCATTAGTTTGGTCGAAGTTAAACCATCAACCGTCTATGCCGGAGCCGACCTCTTCATTGCGGCTACCCAAGCTACACAAGTATATTATCTGCCTTACCCATGCCATAAAGTGTATCTAAAGGGTTGGGAAGTTGTGTTCAAGGTGTCGCCACATGGTAAGCTACCAGACCCGAATGAAGACGATTACTACAACATTAACCCCATGACATACGAGGGAGTGTTCTATGAAGAGCAACCTGATGATGATGATGATGATGATGATGTGGTTAGAAACGATGACGCTAGACCATTGGGTGATGATGATGTGGACCCAAACGTCGATGATGCACGGAATGATGGTGAGACCATTGTCAATGAAAATGACATACTTATGCTAGAAAAGTTAAACGAAGACGCTGACGACGAGGAAGAGCCTCCACCTTCGTCGGACAACGAAGATGATATGATTGATAGTGATGATGAGACGGACCGAGAAAGAGGTTACAACAGTGATGATTCATATGGGTTCTAGCAGATGTACGTTTCAAGTTTTTTTCTATAGTTTAGGAATATGCCTTTTTATGCATTTTTATTAATGTGTTTATTATCATGCCTTTTCCTTCATTTCATTAATTTACTAATTGCTTTTTCTCTTTTCAATGCAGATTCGTGGAACATGGGCAAGGGGAAGGCCGACGGCGTGGGTTTCCTACGAAAGGTCGTCGGCCTGCCTAGTCGGAGTGGTCGAGCACGTAATCCTCCCCCTCGGCTACTTGACGATGACTCCTCACAGGGAGGTCGAGGGAGAGGTGCCCCTAGAGGAGGAGGGGGCGGGGGGAGAGCCTCTAGAGGACGAGGTGCTGGGGGGAGAGCCACTACAGGGGGTCGCGGCCAAAAAGAGCACACCCTCACCGACTTAGGGGTGTTGTCTTCGAGGCCC
>NC_041388.1:573070974-573076438 GCF_002162155.2 Triticum dicoccoides | reverse complement strand
GAGGAGGAGGCAAGCGAGGAGGAGGAGGAGGAGGAGGTTGGGGAAGAGGTTGGGGAGGGGGAGGTAGGCAAGGAGGAGGGTGGTGGCGGGGATGATGGTGGTGACGGGAAGGGGGTTGACAAGAAGGGGTGGCTGCGTGGTAACGCAAAGCTACCAAAGCAGCTTCCGGCTACTGAGGAGCAGAAGTGGCTCATTGAGCCCACGGGAAAAGAGTAAGTGGTTCATTATTTTGCTTGTCACATGCTTATTCCGGTTGTTATTTATTTTGCTTGTCACATGCTAATAGTTCATTCTTTTGCAGCAACTAGATATATTCTAAAGGGGTCCGTATTCCCAATGGCCTCATCACCGTCTTGCTGAAGTTATACTGGCCGGGGTTGTACTGTCCGGATCCAGTCAGGCAGTCGGCTCGACGGGTTTTGGCCACAAGCTGGGACCACCGAGAAGCGGCCCGCCACGCGGACCATGAGACCCATGCCAAGGCCGTGATCACTACTTTCTGGGTGAGTTCTCTTCAGAAGAACAAGTCCATTCTAGTTTCATGAAAATGATTTAACTCATGGCTTCTTCCATTCTTGTTTCATGCATGATTGTAGAATTCTATCGAGTTCTTCCGGAGCACAGGGCTAGAGCGGACCAGATCGTGCTGCGCCAATGCAAGAAGAAGGCCCGCCAGATGCAGTACGAGGTGCGCTATGTGGACATCTCCACATACTACCACGATTATCTTGGTGTGAAGATGACCAAGGAAGAAGCGCGGAGGATGGGCATTACCTTGGAGAGGCCCAAGTTCTTGGCGGTAAGTATAAAAGATTTTTCATTATGCTTTCATATATTATGCTTTCATTATGCTTTCATTACCTTGTGGTACATTATGCTTTATGCTTTATGCTTCCATAACACCAATTTGGACACACCTACATGCCATTATGCTTTTATTATGTAGGTGTGTCCAAATTGGTGTTATGGAAAAGACGAGTCCTGGGCGGCATTGGTGGATCTTTGGTGTGATGAGGCTGGAGCCTGGGCGGCTATGAGAACCAAAAATAAGGCTAACCGAGGGACGGAGGGAGTACATGCTCAGGGAAACCGAAACCACTATCTCCACAAGGCAGTTAATGTATGACTAACCCCATTAAACATTCTTCTTCTTCTATTTACCATCACTTTCTTATGTATGACTAACCTCTGTTTGGTGGTGCAGGAGGAGAAACTGAAGCGGCCGCTCTCACACATGCAGGCGTGGGAGATCGCCCATACGCGGAAGGACCCCAAGCCTGGCGAGCCCAAGTACTACGGCAAGAAGACCGCAGGGAGGAAGAAGGCCTACTCCGAAGCGTATCTGAAGTTACATCCTGACACACCTGACCCCATTGCGGCGCCTCTGGACAACATGGCGGTGGTGAGGATGGGGCCCAAGGAGCACGGTCGGGAGGCGGTTCTCGATGCTGTGATCACTCCTAGTATCTCCTACACACAGCTTCGTCGGATCGACCCGAGCCTGAGCCAGCGCACGAGCCAGCCAGTGACCAGTACACAGTCCCTCTTTCAGGAGCAACAATCTGTAAGTATTTTCCCTCTTATCTTCATTGCTCACTTCATTTTCCGCATTTAGTAGTTTTATGAGTTCCATCATGTCATACCGTAGGCCTACCTGGAGTACACACGCCAGGAGACCATGGCGTGGCATCAGAGGCTTTATGAACACCAAGTGCAGAGGGATAGCCAGATGCAGCAGGCTTTTCAGGATATGGCGGCCGGCAGGTGTCCTCAGTTCCCTCCAGCACAATGCCCTCCAGCACAACCAGTGCTGATGAGCTTTGAGGAGTTTGTGGCACAGAAAGCTGGCCCCTCGCCGGTTAGTTCATCCCCAATCTATTCACCCAAAGCATGTCATGCCTTTCAACACAGTCATATATCCCGTGCATATGTCTTTTCAACATCCAGGGAACAGGTGGATCTACCATTGGCGGTGGTCTTCGCAGCACTCCGGAGACACGGAGCCCGACCACTCCGATCCACCGAGGCGGAGTCGGAGATGGAGGCGGTCTTGGCGGTAGCGCTACCGCTAGCAGTGACGACCTGGGCTTCGGCGGTCTTGGCGGTGACGACCTCTGTGGTGCTCGACGTCCTGGCGCTTAAGCCTTTGGGTCACATTGTGGCGGTCTTGGTGGTGATGATACTTATATGCTTGTGATGTTTCTTATTGTTGTTTGTGAGATTCTTATATGCTTGGTGGTGATGATACTTATATGTTTATGCTTTGCGATGCTTCTTATGATGTGTGATGATGAATTTGTTGTGTGATGCTGCTGGGCCAGCTGTTATGTGATGCATATATTTGTTGTGTGATGTTGTATATATTCAAATGAATTGAGCTGAAACAAAACAGAAAAAAGAAAAAAAAACAGACAGAAACTATGCTGACGGCTAGGCCGTCGGCATAGAGCTGCCGTGAGCTCCCAGTGGCTGCCACGTGGCAGGTCTATGCCGACGGTCTAGCCGTCGGCATAGTTTCAAACTAAGCCGACAGCTAGGCCGTCGGCATAGACCCGCCCCAAGGGTGACGCCTGCTCTCCACGTGGCACGTCTATGCCGACGGCCTAGCCGCCACGTGTCGAGCACGCGTTGGTCAACACTTGACGGCGGCCGCCGTTAGGCGATAACGTTGCCGACGGCCAGGGCCGTCGGCATAGATGTACGGACACCGTCGGGATAGGTCCTATCCCGACGGCCTTTCTATGCCGACGGCCTTCCTGGCTACGCCGACGGATATGTTGCCGACGGCCCTATGCCGACGGGGGCCGTCGGCATAGGCCTGTCCCGACGGCCATTCAGGGCTATGCCGACGGCCCTGGCCGTCGGCATAGGGTGCGATTCCGGTAGTGATATAGGGTTGTGAGGTATTGGGAATAACCTACATACGCTAGCAATCGTCCTCGCTTGTTAATATCAACATGTGAGCTTGTTGGTGAGATACTGGGATGCTTTGACAAAGAGTTGTTCAAGGACCTAACCTGCCATGACAGGGATTCCCGTGCCACCAAATACTACACTAGTTCCAATGGACAGCAGTGTCCTTATGGGGAATATAGTACCTTCCCATAAAAGCTAAGCTGCAAAATCATCATGTAAGTACGCAGCACCACAAGATTGAGGACGAAATAAGGGTGAATAAAGCGTTATTTTCTTGTCATGCATGGAAGAAATAAGGTTGAATATAGTATTCTCGAAGACGACGTGTGCTTGGATTCATTGGCATGGGTGGATTGATGACCACTACCTTAGCTCTAAAATCAACATGGCAGTCTAAATTCTCAACTAAATGATACTCAATTCTATCGTAACCACACAGTTCTCCAGCATCCAAGTGAAGAAATTACGATTTGAATTCATGAAAAGCATGAGGCGTACTGATGGTATGAACTTGATGAATGCAGTGGTGCGTAAGGTGTATTGTGGACATCTGTATCAATGAATCGGCTGATAACAATATAGTAAACTTGCTGTTCATTGGAGAGGATGTGTATGGTACATTCAGTGCAACCATGGACATCTACTCACTGCATCAATTAGCAGTACACACACACATTACTCTTTTTCCAGGTCATAATTGTCCAATGAATAATTTCATCTTGATTAGGTAAACCACACGTTTACTAGTCTTAATCAAAGCTCGTATATCCGATGTCAATTTCATCTTAAACTAGATTCTTTCCCTCAACAAGTATACATTTTATCTTAACTAAAGAAGTGCATAAATTCATTCACACAATATTTTTTTGAATTTTCCCACGCAATTATTTTGACAGTGGTGCAATAAGGGAGTTCCAGAGGATTAAAAAGGTTGTCGTAGATAGAGATTTTTTTTAAGAGGGGGAGGGCTTTCATTAGCAGAAGGGTCTTTGATGCTCCAAGGAAGATCTCATCTATTGTTGACATCAATTTTGAGATGGGTAAGCATGCTTGTTGTGGGGTTCTAATGCAGCATCATCAGTGTGTGTTGCATGCACCTGTGAGTTTTTTTTTCTTGTGTGAGGGCATCCAAATGCTTGTAAACGAGTCAATTGTATCATCAACATGAAGTGGTCGAGTGCTCTAAAAGCCAGGAAACTAAGGCTCTAAACTGCAGGGTACATGATTTGTAGATAGCACATGACCTAGCTCTCTCTATATAACCCTCCAGATACAACTTGTCTTGCAATGCATCCATGTTACCATTCGCACCCTAGCCACCACGGTATGATCTACATCGTCCTTTGTTCTTCTCCTATGGCATATGAGGTCAGATATGTTACCCTAGTATCACTAGGTGAATGACAATTGGATTGAGAGGCACCGGGGAAAATGTGGCTAGTATCACTGGTACCCATTATGAACAATGAAAGCTAAACACTTGCTAGGGAAACATGCCTAGCCGACCCGGCTCGTGGCTTGGCTCGTCCAAGCTCCTCAAAGCTCACAAAACTGGGATTTGTCAAAGCTTGAGTTCTGCGAAAACAAACCGCAAGCCGAGCAACTCCCTCCTGTGCGCGGCTCGTCCCTCTTTCTTGTACAATCGTACGAGCTCTTGTTCCGATCTGGACCCTGACACACAATGCGCCACATGATAGAGCCCCTGCCGGTGTTTGCCACTCCACTGCCCGCGGCCTGCCCTGATCCTATTCATCTGCTCCTTGGTTGACTTTTGCCTCTCGGCTGACTGCCGTCACTCTTTCCGCCTCAGCCACTGCGAATCAGCTGGCCGCCGTCACGCTGATTAGGCCTATAGATAATACAGTACGTCTGTTGACTGCAGCTTATTAATTTTGGCGGACCGTCTGGAAGTTTTACTCAACGTATCATAATTAGTGCAGGCTTAATCAATTGAGATTTTTATGGGTGCAAAAAGGTAAGGTTTCTGTTTAGTACTAGTAGCCAATTCTTTCATCAATGCCTCAGTTACTCTGAAGTATGCAGAGAGATAATGAAGAGTAAAGGACGAGATGACTAGAGCAGCAATTTTGTTTCAACAAGTGTATGCCAAGATTAGGGAAATACGCCATGAACAAGCATTAAATAATCAGTATCACTATTGAGTTTTCCTACTAGTGGGCTCTAGTCTCTAAAAGCTATATAACCTGGCGCCGACGACCAAGGCAGAAGGTACTACTTCTGATTTACACACAGACTAGACCCTCCGGGAGAGTCGGAGTAGCTTGTGCAGCAGCCTGCTCCTGTGGAACGGGGTGGGTTTTACTTTTACATGGAGGAGAGGGCGACAATCTATGTGCGATGTAGCTCTAGCAACCCAGAGCTAGAGATGCAAAAAAATTGCCTCAAACAGTTTTGGGCAACTACCCTAGGGGCCTTCGAAGACCATTCAATTTCCAGACTACGAGAGCATGAGTGAGACGCCGGTTGCTTATAACCGAATTGTCCACATGGCGCAAATAGCAGAGAATCGGTTCCATGCCTTCTTCAC
>NC_041388.1:573047374-573070634 GCF_002162155.2 Triticum dicoccoides | reverse complement strand
GCATCCCGACCACCTACCTTGGCATGCCGATTAGTGACAACCGTCTACTGGAGAAAGACTTTCGCCCTATAGTTGCCAGGCTCCAACCTAGAATGGAGCCTTGGCAAGGGAGATGGCTGTCCAAGGCCGCTAGAGTGATTCTGATGAACTCCTCCTTTATTAGCCTGCTGATGTACATCATGGGATTCTATAGTTTGCATAAATCCCTCCATCAGGAAGTAACCAAACTCCTAGCCGGTTCTTCTGGGCTGGCGAGAACAATAAACAGAAATACCACATGGTGAAGTGGCCCGAGATTTGTAAGCCTAAATACCAGGGAGGTCTTGGGGTCATCTCATCCAAGCAGATGAATATTGCCCTCCTCTACAAATGGCTCTGGCGGATCCAGACCGAGGAGGGCGGTCTGTGGCTAGAGATTATCCGCGCAAAATACCTTCGTGGACAACCGCTGGCTTTTGCGTCTAGATCAGGCGGATCCCAATTCTGGCAGTTGGTGATCCGTCTGATGCCTATTCTGCGAACTGGGACCTCTATTACAGTGGGCTCCGGATCTGGTACCCTATTTTGGCTGGATAGGTGGGCTGGGACCCGCCCATTTGCAGAGCGCTTCTCTGCATTATTCTCGATCTGCACCCGCCCACTCCTATCGGTCGCGGTGGCCTTAGTGGACTTGGGGGTTATTGTCTTCCGCCGTACCTTCGAGGTGGGGGAACGCACACAATAGGATGAACTAGTCGAATGTATCGCACTCCACTCCCCCTCCCTTAAGTCGGATATGCTCTCTTGGCATCTTGAGCCAAGTGGTCGTTTCTCAACTAGATCCCTTTATCAGGCGATTGTTCCCACTCCGGGACCGTCGGAACTATCCGTGCTTTGGGAAATCAAACTTCCCCTGAAAATCCGCATATTTCCGTGGCAGTGGGTTCGAGGTCGGTTACCTTCGGGCACGGAGGTCCACAAGCGTAGTGGCCCTGGGGATGACCTCTGCCCCCTTTGTCTGGTACCGGAAGATCGCAACCACATTTTCTTCCAATGCCCGGCGGCACAATTCCTATGGAGTTGCTTCCGGGAGGTCGTGGGCGGCAACTGGTGCCATGATAACCTCCCGGACTTGTTTGGCGAGGTCTTTAGGCTCCCTGGTCCCCAGAAAGCCCCCACTTGGGTGGCTTTGGGAACCCTTGCTTTGACCCTATGGTGTACTCGCAATAAGCTAGTCATCGAGTGTGTGATTCCTACCCGTGTGACTGACGCAATCTATAAAATGTGTGGCTTCTTACAGCGCTGGAGACCGCTTAGCAAGCGGCGTGATCCGGACCACTAGTAGAAAAAAGGGCCATTTGTCCTAGTTCATAAGGGCCTTTAGTCCCGGTTCTGGAACCAGGACTAAAGGGTCGTCACTAAAGCCCCCCCCCTTTAGTCCCGGTTCTTAGGGCATCTCCAGCCGCGCCCCCAACAGGCCCTCCCCAGGCGATTTTGCCGCGCCGGCGCCAAAAAAACGGCCCAGTCGCGCCCCCAGAAGCCCGTTTTTCGCCGGCTCGGGCCAAAACTGGTGCCGGCGGACCCAGGCCGAACCCGGCGCCCTGGGGGGCGCTTGGGGAGCTGGCACAAGCGAAAAAGGCGCGTGGGCCCACCCTGGCAGCGACCCGAGGGCCTTTTCCCGCCGCTTCTTGACGCTTTTCCCTCGCATCTCCTCTGCTCGCTCGCCTTCCTCCCGCCATTCCCTCCCTTTCTCCCGCCAAACCCCCTCCAGCTCGCCTTCCAGTCGCCGCCATGCCGCCTAAGAAGTACGCCATGCCGCGTGCGGCGACAACCACGACTGGCACCGTGGCCCAGCCGAAGCAGAGGAAGCCGAGGGTGCCTCCATCGAAGCCACCGGGCATGTCGAACGCCGAGTGGAGGGTGGAAGTTCAGCGACGCGACACAGTCACCACCGACCGGCGGAACAGGGCCATTGCCAAGAAAGCCCGCGACAACGCGGCGCGTGCGGCGGCGTCTTCCTCATCGGTCGACCACGCGGGGATGATGAATCCACCCGTCGTCAGCCACGCCCAGTACGCGTCAGATCTCCATGGGGATCGTCGTCGCCCGGCTACACCGACGGCGACGCACACGTGGGGTTCAACCCAAACGTGACCTTCCCCCATGGCCACCCCGCGACGCGCACACCCTCGCCCGCCTTCGTCGGCGTGCAATACCCTCCATACAACTACTCGCCGCCCGCCGCCTACGCGACCACACTGACGCCCCATCTCCGTCGTGGGCCGCTGCCCTTCTCGCACCTCGGCGACACGGACGACACAGGAGCCGACATGGATGACATCATCGCGACAGGATCGACCGCGGCCGCCGCGTCTCCCGGGTTCGCAACCCAGGACGAGGTAGTGGATCTCAGCGGCGACATGGGGGCCGAGCTCGGCTACGTCTACGGCGAGGACACGCACGAAGCGCAGGAACCCGAGGAGGAGGACGAGGATGAGGAGGAGGAGCCAGCTCCTGATCCGACGAAGGGGCGCCAGAAGAAGAAGCGGGCGGCTAGGACAGGTGAAGCGCGCATCAAGTGGACATCCAAGGAGGAGGAATGCCTCGCCGAAGCATGGAAAGTCGTCTGCCTCGACCCGACCACCGGCACGAACCAGAGCTTCGAGACGTACTGGGACCGCATCAAGGCCGAGTTCGACGAGCGGAAGCTCGTCGACCCGTACTTCAAAGGCATCTACATGCAGCGCGGCTCCAAGGCGATGGCGAACCATTGGGGGCGTATCCAGTTGACATGCAACAAATGGCATGGAATCGTCGAGGAGGTCGCAGCTCGCCCGGAGAGCGGCGCCAGCGTTGAGGATCAGGTACGCACGCCGTTCGCCCGCATCTCTTCGTCGTCAACGCCCGCCGCCCGCCAACTGTTTGTTCCTCCGCGCAGCTGCTGCGTATGTTCACCATGTATCGGCGCGACAACCAAGACGCCGACTTCAAGCACCTCCACGTCTACAAGCGCATTGACAAGTGCGAGAAGTGGGTGGAAGTCCGACGTACCCTCGACAAGGCCAAGGAGACATACAAGCCGGACGTGACGACTCCGGGCGCGTCAGAGGGGCGGCCGGACGGCCACAAATTGGCAAAGAAAGGGAAAATGCTGACGCGGCAACCACGTGAGTGCAGGAGTCCATCGAGCATTGCCTCGCCGACGCCCAGGCCCGGGCCGTCCTACGTGAAGAGAAGACCGAGGCGCGGTGGTCGTCGTTGATGAAGAACAACGCCATCAAGCTCGACCTGCTCCGGACGAACGTCACCGCAAAGAAGAGGAACACCGACATGGCTTTTCTGATGGGCGGGGCGGACATGCTCCAGAGCAACGACGAGCAGCTCAGGGCGTGGTACATGGCGGAGCGCGGCCTCATCCTGAACTAGATGCAGACGGCAATGCCGATGACGTCGACGACGCAAGCTCCCGCGCCCACGACCACACGGACGCCAAGCCCGAATGACGCCTCTACATCGCCGCCCAGCAGAGCCGAAGCCGCGCCGACACAACCCAGCACCGAAGCAGCTCCGACACCGCCGAGCCCACGCATGCCGACTCCACCAACGCCTGGAGCCGACCCCGCCGAGTGAATCATTGCGCACGCGAACCTGCGGCGTGCGGCGCTCTGTTTTTTGTAACGCCAGACTACGTCCGATCGCCGGATTTGTGGCGTCTTTTGAGAGCGGGAACGACCAAGTTTAAATTTCCCGCATCCTGGGGCCAGCGCTTGGGGGCGTGACTGGGAGTTAGGTCGCCCCCAGGGGCCGAACTAGCGCCGGCACGCCCCCAGGCCGCTCTATTTAGGCGCCTTGGGGGGCCGAACGGCTGGAGATACCCTTATACGAACCAGGACTAAAGGCCCTCCACGTGGCCGCTGCCTGGAGGTCCACCTTTAGTCCCGCTTGGTAACACCAAGCGGTACTAAAGGAAAATTTATGATTTTTTTTCAATTTTTCCCGAATTTTCAAATTTCTGAATTATCTTAACCTCTAATCTCTAATCACCCCTCATCACTGCTCAATTCAACCTCTAATCTCTAATCATCCCTCATCATTCCAAATTATCTAACTTCCCGGACGGTCACCCATCCTCTCACTACCCCAGCCTAAGCACGCGTAACTTCCGGGTTCTATTCTCCCTCGTTTCCAAGTTTGCACTTGTCGTTTTCCTGACAATAGTAAGATGTCAATCCTATTAACTCTCAGGAGTTTAGCTTGAGCATGAAGTCACACATTTCACTGTTTGAGTTTGAAACTATCGTTCTAAAAAACAATAATTATTTAGTAGCACTAATATTTCTTGAATAAGTAGTTTGACCATTGTTTGACCACAGTTTGACCACAGTTTGACCAGATTTGACCAAAATTCAAAAAAACTGAAATAATTATTTAGTAACACTAATATTCTTGAATAATTATTTAGTAACACTAATACTTCTTGAATAAGTAGTTTGACCATAGTTTGACCAGATTTAAAGAAAATTAAAAAAAAACTGAAATTTGAGCATAACTTTTTTTTCCTTTTAGAATTTGAGGATTCTAAAAATTTGCAAACAGACCATAGGCGGTCAAAATCAAATGCGGATTTTCGTGCTAAACATTTTGTTATATTATACGTTTTTTTCTGACATCGTATGCAAACGTTATAGCCGTTTTACATTTTCCCTACACTTTTTGCAAAACATTTCCAAATTTAAGTTTTTAAATTTTCCTAACTAGTAGATGTAGTAACATAACTACATCTCGAAGGATTTTAACTTTTGAAGTTTTTATCATTTTCTTTTGCTTTTTACAAAACTGAAAAGGCGATACACCGGGAGGGGGGTAGAATTTGAAAATTGCACCATTAGTACCGGTCCGTGGCATCAACCGGTACTAAAGGTAGACCTTTAGTACCGGTTGGTGCCACGAACCGATACTAATGCGTCAACCCCATTTGTCCCGGTTGGTGGCTCGAACCGGAACTAAAGGTCTAACCTTTAGTACCGGTTCGTGCCACGAACCGGTACTAATGGGCATTGCACCCTTTAGTCTCGGTTCGTGGCACCAACCGGGACTAAAGCTTGTATGGTGCCCTAGCCGTTCGAACCGGACTAATGCTCACATTAGTCCCGGTTCGTAATGCAACCGGGATTAATGCTCTTTTCTGACCGAACCAAAGCCATGTTTTCTACTAGTGGACATCCTCGACAACATCATTGTAGGTCTTCGATCCTCGGCGTCAGCTTTCTCTCCACCACCGCCTTCACCGCCACCCCCACCCGAGCCGGATTAGCTCTCTTTTTTTTTATTTTATTTCGGGCTTGTTCTGTTGTGCCCCCAGCATGACTTGATCACTTGTTGCTACTTGTACTACTTGGTTGGATGCTTGGTCCGGTGCTTTATAATATAAAGCGGGGGGAAACCATTTTTCTCAGTAAGCCATTATGCATGCACCGAGATTCGATAGACATGGGGGCACGCACCAAAGTGACTAAAAATGAGCATGTGTACTTAAACTTGAAACATACACACCATCTAAGAAGAAGAGAGTTGATTAACAATGAACGATGAAGAAACAAACCACCACTTTTCCAGTTCATTGAAAGTAGGTTTAGATAGGACATAGGAGAAACATTACAAGAACTACAACTTTAATTCTTTTCGTAACAAATTGTTGTAAGCTGCCACGCTCGTTCCCAAATCATGGTCAAGCAACGTTTACCATAATTTTGTGGCTGCGTGGATTTATACTATAATACTAGGCGCGCCCTGAATTAATAATAGAGTTAACGATGAATCGGTATAACGATTAATAATAGTCTTTTGACCAAAGCAAATAATTGTAAATTTTTTAATACAATTATTTCATAGGAAACAGTGAAGAAGAAAATCCCAGAGCTAGATCAGATGACGAAACGTAGTTACAAATTACATGCAACAATAGATGTATAAATAGCGAAAGTTGACCCAGAGAGTACAACCAGATGATTGATTTGAGTTTCAGTTACCACAGGAAAAAGGAGGTAAGGTAATCACATGGCCATGGCATGGCTCGGTGCCTACCTAGCTCTATAAATCATCCATAGCATTTGCAAGCACATCAAATACAGCTGGAAGGAAAGAACAAAAAAAGAAAGAATCCGGCCATATGAAGCTCCTCGAAATAATCTTTGCACGTACACATCTAGTTGTTTCCATATGGCATCGCACGCATGCAGATTAATCTGTTCATTAACAACATGTATAGAGCACGTTACAGGATTTTGAGGTATTGGGAACAGCATCTTTTATCCTGCTGTGCTGTAGGACGAGCATCTCAAACGCCCTGATGGCGTCTCCTTCGTCTCTAACTCTCAGTCAAGACAGCATACACTCAAACTCGCAACAGCGATATATACTAGAAATTCTGGCGCAACATGTACTGTACATACTAAATCCGAAACTCTGGTACTAATTGAGTGTATCAATCAAAGAAAATAAAAAGGGAAAGTGTGCCACTCATGCAAGGCCGAGATAGAGGGCGCAGGTACACAGGGCTTCCAAAAAACCGGGTTTAGCTCCTCTATATTCATGTTATTACTGTACCGGTACGGTGCATATACAATCTACCGTTCAATCTTCTCCTGTCTTCCTCACAGCAACGCCTTCTTCAAGAAAAGAGTGTGGTCGGTCAGGATGATGCGCAAGCTCCCCATCGTTTTCCACCATTCCGCCCCAGGAAGCGGACATATTTGTTGGTGCAGTTGCTCGCCTCGCTCGCCGGTCCTCGCGCAATGGGCTTGTGCCACAGGCCCGCAGCTGGACCCAGGGGCAGGTTCTCGCACTCTGAAGGATGTGTGCCATGGCGGACGGCCACTACTTTCTGCATAGTCTCTAACTTTCCGTCAAGAGAATGCACAGTCTCCTCAAAACTCGCAGCAGCTATACTCTAGCAAGTAGCAATTCTGCCGCAGCAGCTACTCTACATACTAATATCCGAAACTCTGGTACTAACTGAGTGTATCTGTGTATGTATGAATCAAACAAAGTAAAGAGGGAAAGCGAGCCAGATATGTACGGGCGAGATAGAGGATGCAGGTACATGGGGCCTAAAAAAACCACACTCTAAAAATATGCACGGGTGAGACAAAAATATGCAACACCGTCATCTTGGTGGCTGGGGCGTCACAGCTACATGGGCAGTGACGGAGGTGGAGCCGCCAGGGCCATGCTCCATGGAGGTCATGAGGAAGACGGCGCTGTCGTCGGTGCCCACTATGTGCATCTGGTTTTTTTTGGCCTGCATCCTCTCAAACCGGCTCAATAGAGCTAGGCTGGCCGGGACAGGCTGAATCGGCAATGTAACCAAACACACCCCTAAGCTCTCTCGTCGAGAAATGGGTTGGTGGTCGGGACTGGAATCACGGCCGGCGAGCATGGGGAAGAAGGACGGGCGGCTTGGGCGGCGGCAGAGCGCACTCGCCGGAAGCATATTCTATGGGATTGACGGATAGCAGAGTGATGCGGAGGAGGGCGTAGATGCGATGAAAGACCGGCTAGTCGCTCGCCTCCGACGAGGCGGGGAACCGATGGTGTAGTAGGAGGCTTCGCTTCGTTTTTGCGCTCAACACCCCGGAAATTATTGCCGTCATAAAGTTGAGGACATGACAATTGTCTTTTGACTCGAACGGAGAGAAGAAAAAAATGTTTGAACAATCAGTCGGCTCGCCAACCGTCCAGTAAGACCCATGTGACTTTTCCATTGGTCAACATTCGCTTCATGTCAAGTTGTAGCAATGCAGCGTCCCACTCTCTGCTCACCTCCCGAGCAGCGTTTTCGTCTTATTTGCCTGCGACCTTGAAGCAGCGCGTCGCCAAGTTTATAATTACCACCAGGTATCGAAGTGGATGCTTCGTCCATGGGCACCCTCCCCCGTCAAAAAAAGACGGAAATGTTAACGCCCACACGTGTGGGCGTTCACCACTCCGTCCACACGCAAGCATCGCCGTTGGTTTCGTTTTGCACGAATCTTGGAGCAAAAGGGCTGGTTTTCGGCGCCACGTTGGACGATTCTAGTGTGCGGTGTGCGAGTGGGTTCACCCGCACGATAGTTGCCATCCCGCGGTCAGCGGTTGCCACTGAGAGGCGTGCGGTGGAACTGCCATGCGCCCGCACGCCACGGTCCGACCGCAGTTGACGTCAAACACGTCGCACACCCCTCCACCCTCTCCCTCACGGTTCCATTCACTCTCCCCCGCGTCGCATTTACTGGCACAACCCACTCGCATTACAGTCCACCGGAGGAGAAGGCGAGGGGAGAAGGCGACGGCGGAGGCGAGACAGTCGACGGTGTTCGCGGGCGTTGGTGGCGCTCGTCGGAGCGGAGCGGCGTCGCCGGAACGTGTGCGGGTCGAAGGCAATGCTCGCTTCATCTATCGCATACCCTCCCTGATTTTGTTCCCCTCTTTCCTCCCTGTTCGATTTCTAGATCCATTCCTAGAAATTCTGGCGATTCGGCGGTGCGCCGGCGTTCCCGCCGCTGCGGCGGTGCGCCATAGTTGTGTGCCTGCCGTTGCTTCGTGGGAGTGGGCAGTTTCGTCGCTGCCGCTGCGGCGGCATCGTCGGTGAGGCTATGCCTGCTCGTTGGCAATGCATTAGTCCTGCATTTGGATTTTGAGAGTTGTCCGCCGGGTTGTTTTGGTGCGGATTGGTTCGAAATTTGGGGTTGCAGCCATTTCGCGCGAGAATTGTAAGGGTGATTTTGAGGTTGAAGCAGTTGCCATTGAAACCTAGATCTAGTCTAGTTTTGGGGTTGAAACTGCAGACTGTGGCGAAATTGGCAATATGATTGAACGTGAAACAAATGTGCGGCAACTAAACTACCTGAAGAAACGTGGTAGTTGCCACAAACGTGTTCTCCCATGTGGCAACAGATTTCCGAAAATGACTGTCATAGTTGCCACCCCAAAACGAGGTGGCAACTAATTTCATTGAACTCCTGTGGCAGTTGCCACACGCATGCTCTTCCCATGTGGCAAATTTTAATTCTGCTGAACTTGTACGATAAGTAACCAGAAAAAATATGCTTTCTGAATGTGGCAACTATGGCAGTATGACCGAACGTGAACAGGTGTGTGGCAACTAAACTACATGAACAAATGTGGCAGTTGCCACAAATGTGTTCTCTTCTGCGGCAACATATTTTCTGAAACTGACTGTCATAGTTGCCACAAATATGTTCAAGCTCACACACAAGGGGGGCAACTAAAATTTACTGAATGAATGAGATAGTTGCCACATACACGCTCTTGAACGAGGCAAACTGATTTTTTTACTGAATTTACATAATAGTAACCTCAAACATTCTTTTTCATTTGTGAGACTTGTTTTTTTTTCTGAATTATTTGCGACAGTTTCCAAACTTTGATAGTTGCCACAATCGGTAGCACTGGACGGAACTAATGTGCACATCGAGTTGGCGTGTTTGCCACTTTGGATTTTGTATAATCATGTTGCAATACAGTATGTGAACATAATGTCTGTTGCCACAATATAGATATGACAGTGTGGCAAACTGGCTGCATAGTATGGCAACCACATTTGCATTCAAATAGTTAATATTTTTCTGTTAGGTGGCAACTGCTTACCCATTTGCATTTTACATTTTTGCCATTAACAATTTGGTCTGTTCCTACATCAGCATAATGGCTCGTGGCGATCATCAAAGTGATGATGATGATTTCATGGATCCACCTTAACGTAACCAGGCAACTGGACGGAGAAAAGAGGGCGATGAGGTAACTGTCCGCACACCCGCCCCCCTCCTCCTGATTTATGTTATTTGTTGGCAGCTAGATCTTTTTTATAGTCGTCCATCATGAACTAAATTTTCATAACATTGCAAAAACATGGCAACAGCTCAACACTTTTGTGTTTGTTTTTTGCAGAAGAAGAAACGTATTCGCAACAGTGCCTCCCAGGAACGTCTGACCGTGTTGATTGACAAATTCACTGACAATCAAAAGGGAGCTGCTGCTGAGATGGGTATGCAGGTTATGATGGATGTCCGGTGTACGAACCTTGTCAACCCGGTATGCGACTGGCTTGGTGAGATATACGATCCCGCCTCCAGGGAATTCGTGATCCCGGGACGGGGAAGACTTCCATTGAATGAGGAATCCGTGTTCTACACTTTGGGTGTGCCTCGGGGACATATCAAAGTCCCGTACGAGGTTAATAATGAGATCGAGGAAGAGCTGTTCGCCCGTTTGTTTCCTGGGTTGGAGGCAATGCCGAACACGTCTGTACTGGCAGATTCTCTGCAGGACATGACGACGCACGGAGAAGTTTTCAAGATGAAGCTACTCATGTACCTCATCTCAGCTGTTTTCGCGCCGAACACTTCTCTTCGCCCAAGCAACAAATGTTTCCCCATCCTGGTGAATGATCCATGCTCGCTACTGCCAGTGTTTTCGTTGCGTTTCTTCCGTTTTGATTTCTGACGCGGCAACCTTTTTTGCCCTGAAATTTTGTGTGGTGCAGGCGAATCTGAAAAACGTGAAGAGTATGAACTGGTGTAAGTTTATTGCCAACTTTCTCCACGATGCTTTCAAAAACAAGATGTACCAGAAGGATTGTCGTCTGCACTTAATGGTATTTATTTTCACCAGATCTCTGTGTAAACTCTTTGTTTATAACGTACTTTTTATTTCATGCATGACAATCTGGTCATAACAAGATGGCAACTGCCATAGTGACAATGTGGCAACTGCCATAATGACAACGTGGCAACTGTCATACTGACAATGTGGCAACTACCTTCATATTAGCATGGCAACTGCTATCACAGTAGGATGACAACTGCCATCACACTTTGATGGCAACTAACACATACATATTATCGTTG
The DNA here is from genome assembly GCF_002162155.2 of Triticum dicoccoides. Taxonomy (NCBI): domain Eukaryota; kingdom Viridiplantae; phylum Streptophyta; class Magnoliopsida; order Poales; family Poaceae; genus Triticum; species Triticum dicoccoides. The sequence continues at coordinate 573,059,748 of NC_041388.1, read as the reverse complement.
GATCATACATTATCCTGCTTTTTTTTTCTAAACTACAATTTAACCACGATGGCAACTGATATTTTCTTTTCTTTGCAAAATTGTTTTAAATCAGCTCATGTATGTCGACTCTCTTGATCTGTCCACCGTGGATTTCACCGGGATAGGAGGCCCGCCGCCTACTCACAGGTTTGCTGTTTCTGCGTGGACCATCAGCGCTGTCAAGGCTGTGCTTGCCGCAGACAGGGCAACTGATGGCACATATGGAAAACTACAAGTTAGTTTTTGTTTATGTCTTTTTCACACGGCATGCTTACAAATTTGACACGATGCAACCGTCCGTGGTTTATAAGGCATGCTTACAATTTCTTTTTTTGTTTTTCATAGCTGAGGGCCAAGCATGCTATAGACTATAGCGTGTTTGGGGGGCCTCAAAAATTTGAAAAGTGGATGGACGTGCACTCAGCTCCGTCTTGCCCTTCTGAGGTAATCAAAATGTCCACATCTACGGTTTGCCGTGGATTACATGTTGATGTCGCGGAAGCGAATGCAGTACGGGCGTTGTTTTGTTGATGCTTCTTGTTTTCGTGCACATGCGAGGGCACCAGTGGAGCATCTAATTGGGCAGTTTGCATCCGGAATGACCGGCCTGCTCGGGAAGTTGGTTGAGGGGTGGACGTCCCCCAGTGCCTCTGACAGCGACGCATTTGCGAGGCAGTTCACTTCATTTGTCCCATAACGTACACATCGGCCAACCGGTTGCCGTGGCCGGTATGACTACAACAGCTCCCAAGAGCCTGGTGACACACAGGATGATGTGGATGGAGACGCTGGCCTCAGCAAGGACGACGACGATGACACCGATGACGATGAGCACGCTGAAGTTCGCACATGCGGCAACAAGGGCAAGGATGCAACAGGTGCCCACCCACCGGACAAAGTGAAAGAACATACGACTGCGAGAGGCGAGGGGGTTTTGCCATCAAGGAGGAATGAGAGGCACCCAATGGCCTTTACCCCACCGAGCTTCAGCCTCGGCGTCAGTCAAGATCAATCGGTGGTGCACGATCCTATACCAGTTGCCTTTGCTTTCCTAGGAGGCATGCCTGCAATGATGGCGCAGCCAATGGTCGAGGGCAGGAAGGCTGTCAAGTTCGCAGAGCCAATTGTGCAAGGTACACTCATCACGCACTTACGATTTTCTTTGTATACATGTTTGTAGTTTGACTTTTGTCCCAATCACATTCTTTGGGGGTCCTCACATGTGACAGCAACTGCCATGTGACGACATGTCAACTGGATTTGATGCACCATGTCACCTACGTTTTTTTCTTGCTGCCATGCTGTGTTTGACATTTGGGCAAGCACGTGGCAACTGAAGTTATTTCAACATGGCAACTGTAGTTGCTGTCACATGGAAAATACAGTTCAGTACACATGGCAACTGGATTTGCCACATCATGCCACCTGCATTTTTCTACCATGCTGCATTTTTTTCATACGGCATTCACATGGCAAGTGGAGCCGACACGCAACATGGCAACTGCAGTTGCTGTGACATGGTACCTACAGTACAACTAGGTGGCAACTACAGTGCAACTACATGGCAATTGTATTTGCTATGTCATAGCGACTGTAGTTGGACCATCCATGGCAACTACCCCACTTTTTCTACCTACATATCACATCATGGACCTTTACCTCCTCACAATCCATCTGTTTTTGGATTTTATATGTATCCTAACCCACTTTTTTTTATATTCATTGCAGCCACCCCTGAGGAGATTTCACCGTCACTTGATGAAGTTTACCGCATGATCGAGGAGACAGCATTGCAGAGGAGTTCCTCACGAGGGCAAGGTCAATCAAGTTCCAATGTGCATGCAGATACGGTATCTGAGGATACCATTAGGAGTGTCACCTCTGGTCCTGTGAGGCAGCAGAGGGTAGTTCACCCACCCCCCGCGGAAGACTACGAGCCCGAATTCAGGGCCACTAAGGAACAGACCCAGCTGTACGATATCGTCAAGCGTTTTAGAAATGCGAGGACCAACAGCAAGCACATGAAGGAGCTGAAAGCGTAAATTACCATACCCCATAATCTCTCATCTTGCTTGCTCTTTTTTTACCATTTATCTACTTCGTACTTTTTATAAATGGTCCGCTTACGTTTTAGTTCTTTCATATATTTTTTTTACTTAGTAGGCATGATTCTTCCATGCTATATCGTTTTCATACAGCTCATGTTTGGACAGAACGAAAGTCATTCAGTGCGGAGCGACGTACGTCGACCTGGGTGATCTTGCCGAGTCCGTGAGGCCAAACGGAAAAATGTCGACGAATGTAGTTGCATGCGGGATCGACTACATCAACAATCACACCGATGTATGCGCCGACAAGATAATCATGCATTACAGTGTGACCTGCAAAATATGGGATGGTGACTTCCACCACAAAATCCTGAGGAACAATTTTGCACAACACGGTGACTTCAAGCTCACACTGAAGAAATATGTGAGTACTCCTTTCCTGTCTGCACCTCATCTCACATGGCGTGGTTTTTTGCCAGAACCTGTACTTGTGTTTGTGTGGCAGAAGTTTTCATGTGGCAACAGTTGCCGTGCACACTGACTTCTTGATTTTTTGTATCCCCATGCAAACTATGTGGCAACTTGATAGTAAAATACATGGCTCATTTTGTTCATACAATGGACGACAACTTTCTTTTCAACTACTCCCACCCATAATCAAACATTCTACGTGATTCTAATTTTTTTGTCCCTCTGTTGTTTTTTCATGTGAACTTTGTATCTCATTTCTTCACTTTTTTAAATGCAGGTCATGTTCCCCATGTTCCAGGAGCTTGCACCACATGACCGACACGACAAGTGTGGTCACCACTATGCGGTCTGTCTTGACCTGAAGAACCAACATATCGAGGTGCTTGATTCAATCCGTTCGGAAGCTGATGCAGACCTTACTACGCATGCCGAATTATTCATCAAGAACCTCAAAGAGACTTGGAACCGTCACTACGAACATTCAAAGGTCCAGATCAGGCATTTCCCGACTGAGTATGTGGCGACTGTGAAGCAAGGGAACATGTAATTTCTTTTAACCCGCCCCTTCATGTGCCATTTTTACATCAATCCACCCCCTCTTTTTGTCGACACATCTGAACTGAAGTCCATCTTTGCTGCAGCTGTCCATTTTTGTGTGTTCACCTGAACTCTTTTTCCTCGTGCAGGACAGACTGTGGCTTTCACGCGCTGGAATACTTTGCAAAGTGGGAAGGCAGAATTGTCCCCGCTATCACAGATGCAACGGTCGTCGAGCTCCGAAAAATCTGCACATGGAACTGGCTGGCGAATGAAGATTTCAACAAGCGGTCCGAAGCACGCGAGTTCGTGGAGGAAGCTGTCAAGCAAGTCATCAAGAAGTACAAGTGATCACGTGGCGTTACACACCAGACGCACACCTTACATTCTGTTGTTGAGGAATGTAAGGTACTATCTCTCTGTTCTTTGTCGAAAACTATGTTTTGTGTGCTACGTTATGACTGCAACCTCGTGTAGCCTACTATGTAATGGTGGCGTGTTAGCGACACTTTTAGTGTTTTTCTGTAATACATGTGTGGACGTGAACCTATTTTAGGCGTTACATCAGATCTGTTTTTATGTTTATCATTACGACAGTGGTTTCATCGTTTCTAGCATTGTTTTTTGCTGTTTCGAATGCGTCTGCGATGTTTTCAAAAAAAGATGGCAAATGTAGTTCAACAGACATGGTTAGTGAAAGTCATCGTCATTTTTTCATTTTTGGCTGTTTTGCTTGTTCTTTTTCATCGCTAATTACACCGGCTAGCATTGGGTAGGTTTATCATGTAGCCATAACCTTTGCTGCGGTTTATGCACGTTTACGCTTTTTTTCCAACTTGTTTTCCCATACATTTTTGCAGACAACACACTATGTGCTTCTAAACCGCATCGTATTTGTCATGGGGATATATGCCATGCAGAGTCATTACAAAAAGCATCCGGAAATTTTCAGTACAGCTAACATGACAGATACATCATAAATAACATGGCAGATCCAGTACAACTTACATGGCAAATCCAGTACAACTAACATGGCAGATCCAGTACAACTAACATGGCATATTTAGTATAAAGTAGCATGGCATATTTAGTATAAAATAACATGGCTTATCTAGTATAAAATAGCATGGCATATTTGGTATAAAATAGCATGACAGATTAACTACACATAACATGGCAGATTAAGTACCCATAACATGGCAAATGCATTTATCCATTCAATGAATTTTCCTTCTACTTCTGTCCCCCCTCAAGAGTCATTCTCCCAATTAAAAAAATCCCATCGTATAGGGGTACAAAACAAAATGTCCACATGGACCATGTCACAACGCCCCAATTTTTGCTCATTGATTGCCCGCCCCTTTCTTCGTTTTCTTGTGTTTTGCTTGAATCTCCAGTCCCGACTTGTACCTTATCTCTCTTGGACGACCCTTTGTGATGGACGGGGTGGGTTCCTGACCTGGGTTTGTGTGCTTGCTGTTCCAGATCCTATCTCCGAGTTTTCAGACGATGGCCCCGTGGATGAAGGCACACTTGATGTGCGGGGGAACCGGTGTAAGGCTTCCTCGGCTTTCCTTTTTTGATCTCATCAAGCTCTCTTTTCAGTGCCTTCCTGTGTTTTTCTGCAACTCTCGCTGTGTCATCACTCTTGCACGCTTCATCAATTAGCTCAGCATAGTTCTTTGTCAGCACAACGTGCCTCACGGCTTCCATGGTTGACTCAGGTCTCTCGTCATGCACAGCCAGAACTGCGTGTGTTGTCTGCGGCGCCAACGCGTCATCAGCGTCCCAAGTCCATCGCCTCCGTATGAAATGGCGGGGCATGCGTGTCACAGCGTTCATGTCCATGACTTTTAGTATGTGACAGCACACAATGCCATCCCGTTCGAATTTGCAGCATTGGCAGTAGTACTCGCCTTCGCCTATCGAGGCTCTGACGAAGTAGTTCCTTCCTTTGTCCGCGTCTTCAGGTTCTGAATCTGACATGCCCAAAATAGAACACACCTTGAACGTATGTTCGTCCACCCGGAAAGCCGTGAACATGCTGGCACGCTTTATTTCTTCCTGGAATCTGCAAGTTTTGTGTGTTTTCTGTTAAACTTTCGTGCGATCTTTTTCTTGTACACCCTTATGTTGTCATGGAAATAGAAATACATTTTGTTTGAACATGGCAAACATAGTTCATTGAACATGGCAAATATATTACGTTGAACATGGCAAATGCAGTACACTACACATGGCAAATGCATTACAACATACATGGCAATTGCAGTACAACAGACATGGCAATTGCAGTACATTTTCAACTGGATATCGTCATTTCCACACCAACATTCCCCAATGGAAGCACATTGCGTAAAACATGGCAACTGCATTTTTATTAAACATGGCATCTACAGCTGAGTAAACATGTCAATTGCATTTCAAAAAAAAGGGCAGATGCATTTCATTAAACATGGCAACTGCATTTCAGCATATGTGTCGCCAATATAACATTTTTTTAGCATTTTTTGACATTGGCATTTGCATGCCAACATGCTCCAATGGAAGCACATCGCATAAAACATGGCAACTGCACTTCATTCAACAAGGGAAATGCACCTATAAACATGCCAAAACAAAATTTTCATTTTAACATGGCAACTGCATCTGAGTAAGCATGGCAAACAGTATTTCATTAAACATGGCAGCTGCATGTCATGGCAACTGCATTGCACTCTATAAGGCCCCTACTGACTTGGTGCTTTTTATGCAAATAAGACTGTAATGCAACTGACTTACTTGTTAAAGATCTTGTTGGTGTATATCTTGCTCATTTGCCTCTCCATCGGTAAATACGTTAGCAATTTTGGCTGCTTTAGGGCTGTGGTCGCTTCTTGCTGTAGCTCAGATCCCAGAATTTTTTGTTGCAAAGCTGTGTACTGCTTGGCAAACTGTAGCAATGAGTTGCCAGGGCTGACGTACCGCTTTAAAACAGCATTGAACCCCTCGCTGCGCTGCGTAGTCTGCAGAAAGGGGAAGAAGCACTGCATGAAGTAGGCCGGCACCCAGTACATTCGCTTATCCCACAGGCTAACAAGAGTCTCGTTGTCCTGGACTTGATGTGTTTCAGTCATGGCCATCCAGCTCCTTTCAAACTCCTCCACAGTCAAGCTGTGGTCCACGCACAGCTCGAATGCCTTGTGCAGCTCTGGACGGTCGGTAAAGAACGGTCCTAGCGTCTCCTCAGCCTTCTTTATAATGTGCCACCTGCAGTGCCTGTGCACTGCCAACGGAAAGACCTCCTCTATGCCTGCACGCATGCTGAAATCTTGGTCCGTTATTATGTTCATCGGAGCAAGTCCATCCATGCACTCCAAGAAGGTCTTGAACAGCCAAACGTACCCATCTGTGTCTTCGTTCCGGACGAGGCCGCATCCGAACTGCAACGACTGATTGTGATTATTTATTCCTATGAACGGAGCGCATGGCATCTTGTACATATTGGTGAGGTACGTCGCGTCGAATGAAATGCAATCTCGGAAATGTTTGTAGGCTCTCCTTGCAGCACCATCCACGCAATACATGTTCCTGACACGGTCCTCATCGTCCAACCTTATCCTGTAGAAGAAATCTGGATCTTCCTTTGCTTTCGCATCGAAGTAGGCTATTGTGGCCTCTATGTCTGCCAACTTGCTCTCTCTACGGTACTTGGCCTGTAGGTTTGTGACGTCAGCTGGTATGTACGGCATGCTACTCAGAGTCCCCTTTTTGCTGTGGATGAGAGATAGTATCTGTACCATTCTTGATGGACCGACGTTACAATCATGTAGCAGCTTTACGAATTTCCTTTCGACGGGGGTGAACCCTCTATGGGCGGTCAGAAATTTCACCAGGTCGAACTTCTTTATGAGTTTGTGGTTGTGCTCGTCAAAATACTCATTGACCACCCATGTTGCTCCATCTACGTTTAGCTTACACCGGACAGGGCACCCCGTCTTGAGAATGATGCCTCTCTTTCGTTCCGGAACGACAGGCGCAACACCTTTCCCCTTCTTGTTCCTCCGTGCCTTGTGGCACCTCATCTCACCTCTGTTGTACTCATTAGTTTTCTTAATTTTCCTATGGTACTCGGTGTTGACCGCAAATCCATGGAACTTTGCGTATGCCTGGTAGTATTCCTTTGCTTCTGCGAACGATCCAAATCTCTGCCCAATGTATGGTGGCTGAGGTACCACGATCTCGGATTGCCCACCATCTTCATCCTCTTGTGCGTCGTCGTCAGTTTCATCATTCGCTTCAGTATCGGCGGCCGTTCCATCTACTCGAGTGTTGCTAGTGCTTGTGTTCAAAGGGGTGCTCGTCGGCATTGCTGGAATGATTGCCATTCCCGACTCTGACTCGAAATTGTTTGCGGCATGACAGTCTGCTGGCTGGTGGAACGCGTCTTCCGTGCACTCAGAGCTCCCCGCAGTAGATGTCCCCGCACCGCTGTTCACTGTAGTTGTAGGTTCTGTAATAGAAAAAACAAGCACGAGAGTAAGATTTTTTGGTTGAATAAGATGTTTACCACAACGGATCACACCATCTTCGATTGATTTGGCACGACATATTTTTCAAACAGCAAGCCGTGAGACTGCGTGTGGACATGTGTGGCAGTTGTAGCTGTCCAGTCATGGCAGGTACTGTTCAACAAACATGGCAACTATTGTTTTGCCTACAAAAAACTACAAACAACAAATGTAGTGATGTTTTTTGTGGTTCAATTTTTTTCCTTACCTTGTTGTGCTGCATTTGGCCATCTTGTGTGGTCTGTGACACCCAAATGTCGTGCTCCACCTGCAATTTGTGAAGCTTGCCACGGGACGATTGCCGTGTCACCACCAGCGTAATACGCTGCAAGCATAGTAGTGGTTGGTCAATTCATGGCAATTTGCAGTTTGTGCTAGCACGGCAACTGCAGTCGCCCCTGATGTGGCAACTGCAGTTTTACTGGCATGGCAACTATAGTTGCATCGGCATGGCAACCGCAGTTGTTCCTCCATGGCAACTGTAGTTGCTCTGGCATGGCAACTGCAGTTGTTTCTCCATGGCAACTGCAAGTGTCCACTGATGGCAACAACAGTTGTCCAGGGATGGCAAATGTAGTTTTAAATTCATGGCAATTGTAGAAGTCCAGTCATGGCAATTTGGAGCTGCCAACTATGCCCCTTCTGCTAATTGAACATCCGCAACTTCACTTTTTTATGGACTGACCTGTGTATGACGTCGATGGCAGGTACATGGGTGCTGGCTGATGCCACGTGCTGCATGAAGGCCCTGCATTTTCACCCGTGATAACTCGTGAGTCCTCTTGCCAGTTTTTTTGCATGTCCATTTTTCACGTCCACAGCAGTATGTGTTTTTTTTTGGTTTTGCATTACCTTGATTAGCCATACTAGCTAGTTGAGGTTGGTTACCCGTAAATATGTCAGTGTTAGCGCCTTGTGACTGAACTTGCCATGGGGCCCCCCTGAGAGTGTTTTGGTCATAAGAACCTGCAAAAAAATGGGAGTGTAGGACATAAGTAGAATGTCATCTTCATCATTGCGAAGTGGAAACTGCTCTCTTCTTTTTGTTACCACGCATCATACCTACGCCTGCATACTGTTCTAGTAGTGGCAGCAACGGCCCTGCAGAGATGAGTTGACTATACTCTGCTGCATCCCAAGGCGGTGTTTCTGGCCTTTGAGAACCCCAAGCATCAGCGCCACCTTCGCGATTCATCCTTTCCGCGTGTAGATTCTTTTCCGACATGTTCTCAATCACTGGATGATCAAAAAGGCATTAATAATCCACAAGAATTGTATTCTTCTGCTGCTTGCACATGAAAGATAGGGATGGCAAGCAACAGGTCAAAATAGGTGGCAATTGTCATCATACACAAGCGGCACCTGTCGTTACACACAAGTGGCAATTATTTTTTCCCACCCTCTTCATTCAAAAAATCCTCCTTCCTGCCCTTTTTTAGGGATTCCTACTCATCCATTTCATACCCAACTACTTAAGTGCCTAAACTAGGCACCTAAGTTAACCTCAAACGTAGTACATGGCAGATCTGGTGTATTCTGCCTGGCAATTGCGAATATACACCGAACCATGCAGTGTTCTACCCCTATAGTATGGACCCAGTACAAGATCGGGAGATTTTCAGCCTTAAGGATGAGAGGGAAGGACGAGATCGAGAATTTTCACCTGGTTTTAGTTGATCGTGTCTGGAGGGCTGGATTGGAGTGGGCGGCTGGGGATGGGAAGGGTTAGGGTGTGGTTTGGGGTCGGAGCGCCCTACGGATCTGCCCTGGTTGCCATGGCAACCAGGGATGGCCGGCGACGGATGTCGGGGTTCGAGAGGTGGGGGACGATGGCGGCGTACGAGAGAGGGGATGGATCGGAGGCGTGGATCGGCTGGGTCGTGCGGGCAGCCGGTCTTCTGGCCCGGACGGGGCAGTGCGGGCGGGGTTGCCACACACCGGACGTGCGGGCCGTGCTTTTGTGCGCTCGGACGTGGTCGTGCGGGCCGATCCCCGTCTATGCCGCACGAGGCGTGCGGGCGGGTTCCTATCGACGCCACACGTGTGGCAGTTATTCGGACCCAAAAAAGATGGGGTGAGTGATCCGAGCAATTCATGTAACCGCCTTTAGCCAGCATTATGGGAAAGCCACATCCCACTGCACGGACTCAAGGACCCTATTCAGCACACTCCAGATCAGATCTAGCTGTTTATTAGTCTACATAAGCCACCCCCACGCAAGCGATCTCATGAAGAGCCATCTCCACAATAAAGTCATTAAATAGAGGTATGCGCAGAAGATCCATACTAGCCAAGCTTTTATTTGCCTGCTGCCGTATCAGATTAAAGTTCTCCACCACAACCAACCAAGATAGGGCTACCTTAGGCTTGAGCACCAGCAAAAAAGCTGAAGACTTCCCATGATCAGCTGGGCCGTAGACAATTCTACCTCCCAACCGAGGTTCAAACGTTCTGTCGGTCAGAGACATGCTGAGGAAAAAATCTCCGCGATCCATATCGTCAGCTACGACATGTCCTGCTTGGCACCCAACAGGATGCCCCCTGAGTGACAAGTCGCACGTAGCCATTGCCACGCAAATGAGTGGTGAGTCGGGCTCGGAAGCTCCAAAAGAGAGAAGTCTGTTGAATCGTCTCCTGCAAACCCATAATATAAATGTCCTCCTCGCGGATATACTTGATCAACTGACGCTGCTGGCCCAAATTGCCGTGGCATGGCTTCGTGGCTACCTGGCTCTATAAATTATCAATAGCATTTCTAAGCACATCCAATATACATCAGGAAGGAAAGAGAGAATCCGGCCAACTGAAGCTCATGGAAACAATCTTTTCTTGTACACACATCTAAATGTTTCTATTGCACCCATGCAGATTAATCTGTTCGCTAACAATGGGTAGCATGCATGAATACAGTACATGATTGTGAGCTATTGGGAACAATCTACATACTGCATGTTGTTGGTGAGCCAGATGAATATTGCATTGTGCTGTGGGTCGAGAATCTGAAACGCCCTGACGGGGCTCCTTAGTACCTAACCCTCCGTCAAGACAATGCACACTCAAACTCGCAGCAGCTATAATAGAAAATTAGCATTTCCGTCCCAACCTATACTTACTAAATCCGAAACTCCTGCACCAGTTGTTTGTATCAAACAAAATAAAAAGGGAAAATGAGCCACCTGTTCACAGCCGAGATAGACGGTGTATAGGCCACCTAAAAAACTACTCTCTACATAATCCCTGAACGAAATTGGCGAAATTTGGCTTTTCGGAAAATTCCGGACGAAAAGCCCCATCAAAAATTTGAATTCTTGAACGAAAAAACGAGCGAATTTTGAACGAAAATTGACCGAATTTTTTCCAACAATTTGAGATCCGAGAATAAAAAGAACCAAGATGAACAGCAATGATCTGGTTGATTATACACACATGAATCAGAATTGTTCAACTAGCGCTGCACCTGCTGCTCAGGCACGTGAACTTGCTGCTGTTCCGATTCAGTTCTGGCCACCCGGACGAGCGCGCGTGCGCCCTGCCATGGAAGAGCGAGCACATCGGGCGCAAGGATGATGTTATCTAGTGTGAGGAGGGGAGCAAGCACATCAGGCCTGAGGGCCGCCGCCACCTACAGAGAAGAGTAGAGGAAATTTATGTTTTTCTAGACTTTGAAGCTAAGGTTCGGGCTTTTATCTTCACCAGAAGAGCAACACAGGTTGCACTAGAGGTTGAGTTGCGCTAAAAACTCAAATAGAGCCGAAATAGTTGGCTGGCAAACAAATCTACCGGGCCAAAACGAAATGGATGGATTTTGTCCGAAATTTAATTTTTGAGGCCGGAATCCAAAGCTCTGGATATTAGACAAAGTATGCAGCAAGCAGCACCACCTAGGTGGCTGGGGCATCACCGTGTCATGAGTGGTGGCAGAGGTGGGTTGGCCAGGGCCAGGTTCCATGTAGATCTTCTAGATGACGGCGTTGTTGTTGCTGTCCACTCGCCGGTACTTCCGCCCAACAGGTGGTGTCGGCATCGGCAACGCTTACTTGACGTCATTGATCTCGCCGTTCTCCATTGCAGCTCTCTGTAGCACACGCAAAAAATGGATGTCATCATGAGATCCAGGCTCCCGAGCACACACTGAAGCACTCCTGCCAATAGGGGCCTGGTTGCCATGGATCAGAATCTGAGGCCGGCGAGCGTGAGGGTTAAGCAGGGGCGGCTCGGGCGGCGGTCGGGCCCGGTCGCCAGAAGCATAATCATCGGGTTCGACGGAGAGCAGGATGCGGCGGCTATGAAAGACCGGCCAGTCAAGACGAAAGAGGAGGGGGAATTGACGGGGTAGTGTAGGTTGGTTTTCTTCATTTTTGTGGTCAGAACTCTGGAGAGCAACACCGTTTTTGAGTTGTGGACACAACAATTGTTGGTGGGAGGGATTGTTTCCCCGCACTTGTGTGTTGAATTTTACCTAGAAGTAGAGAAGAGAAAACGTTAGCGTGCATTGGTGGGGACGTGCAAGCTGGAACGTGCGGAATGGATTGGCCTCTTCGGGAGCCGTTGGATCTATTGTGTGACAGTCATGCGATTTCGGACGTGTCAGCCCCACCATTTCCAACATGGTTCATGCTGCATTTGCGTTGCAAGCACTTCTCGGCCGTTGCTCAAGCTGGTCGGTACGCAACACAAACTGTGTAGCATTCTACTGTCTTGCAACACATCCTAGGATTTCAAAGCGTGTGTGCTGGGAGGGGTATTT
>NC_041388.1:573028247-573047102 GCF_002162155.2 Triticum dicoccoides | reverse complement strand
CAATTATCAGCCGGTTGAGCACAACTGTTTCTCAAAAAAGTTTTGACGATTGTATACGTCATACTATTGTATACAACGTTAAGACTAGCATTGGTTTGAATAGGGGTTGTATGAAATACGATAGACCAAAAAACGAAATGAACCTAACACCAAATTGACTCAGTTTGTTGGCCATTTTGATTACACATCACACGCATGACTGATGAAACATGTGCGCGCGCGGTTGTGCCTTTCCGCATATGGGCTAGTGACCGCATCTGATGCACTATTTGTCTACTGGTGTTCGAACTAATTACCCTGGATAAAATAATACAAATGCACATGGAAAAAAAATGCTTCAAGCCAAGCACGTGACTATGAAATATGGCATGGTTCTGGGCACAACTCTATAAATCTCGGCAAACTAGGCACCGTATAACTGCATGTTGTGGAGTGCTAGTGATCAAGTACTTTCTTTAGTCTTCCCCAAAAAGAAGTGTCCTCGTTAGTACACGCCTACTCAGTACTCAAACCACATATATAGGTCCTCTGTGTATGATTAGCTCTTAGTTTTCCAGCAAATTGGGTGTATGTACAATGCTGATATGTAGTTGGGATTGTGAGGCATTGGGAGTTAATGCGTTAAGCTTTCTCCCGTGAACCGTGTGGATCGACATGGATGCCACGGGGACTGACTGATTCACAGATGACCATGTCAACAGAATTGCCACTGAGGTTGGTATTCGCAAACAGATTGTTCAAGGGACTCGACTCTTCGGGGTCTTGTAGCTACTGCGTCTCAGCGGTACATGGGGTCATGGTTTAAGGTGCAAACGCAACCCACATTAAGTTTATTACAATAGTAAATTTGGGCACCGCAACTTATACAGGAATAATCCCTTTCGGGTCGATGGCATGATAATCCAGAGTTCCTGATATTTATGGCGAGCATTTGATCTACTTTGCCATCTGGATAATCTAAACATGGACAATATAAATTAGTTTGCGGACAACTGTTTAGGGTACCATTATGGCTCTAATCTTGAGGGATTGTTACCCTCGGGTCCCACATCTGCATGAACAAGTTTACTCGGTAACATGTATTAAACGAACTTCTCGTCAGCATGCTTTACCACCCGATTGAAAATCAATCTAGGTATATACAATAAATTGCACTGTCGGACTATACACATTTTTTGCGAGAATCTGACGAAAAAGGGTTCCCCCGCTTTATAAATAAAGCAACCATCACTGAGCAAGTCTATACAAACACACACCCCAAACCAACACAACACGCATACCAAAGGCTAGATACAAGGACGCTGAAAACAACAACATCACCCCAAACTACTCCAAGCAAACAACGGATGAAACCCTAAGCACTACTATGAAGTCGTTGGGGCCCTCAACCATGGAAGAGTCACCGCGATGAGGAGAAGACGTGCATGACTAAATGGGCTCGAAGACCGTGCCTTCGGGAAGGGAACGACACAGGTTCGCTGCCACCGCCCAATCCAAGGATTAGGGTTTCCCTCGGAGCAACACGGTGACAAGTGAGATACCGCGATGACGCCTTCAAGAAGGGGACGACGCTGGAATGCTGCCGCCGGCGGCCTGACACGACATAGCGGGTTTACACCCCGGCCAACACCCACCGTCACCAAATTGGGGTATGGACACACGTGCCACCGCCATTGAACGACACAGCACGACCACCATGCCGCCCACACGGCCATGGTGACTAGACAACGCCCGAGCCGCGTGCTACGCCACGAGCACCCCGGCTACCACCAGCAGGGTCGCCGCCCAAGAATCCAACCCTCACCCTCGTCCACGTCCACACTGTACCAACGCGCCCTACCAGAAAGGGGCAGAAGACACTTCCACCCAAAGCGGACACCTTGGTAGTGTTGGGGCCTCGACGGCTAGATCTAAGCCAGGGGAACTCCGACGACCACACGGTGCAGCCGCCAGGTGCAACGGAGGGGTACCCCTACCCCCTACTCGAAGTTCACTACCACCTCCGGCAAGCCCACCCGCGCACCAACACTGCAGCATGGAACCACCCCTTACTATCGAGCCCGTACCTAAATCCGTAGAGGAAGAAGGAAGCACACCCGTGTAAGCCGTAGACGACCAGATGCCGGAACAAGTCCCATGGTGCGGTGAAACATCCAGTCGATTAATCTTCAATCATGATAGTGCAAAGAACAACATAGGTAATAAAAAGGACAACCATCTCCATGGATCACCTTACGATGACTACAAGCTTTGGAGCGAGCCGAAGGCGCGTTGTCGTCATTGCCCCTCCCTCACCGAAGCCGGAAAACCCTTGTTGTAGCAGACAATCAGGAAGTTGTCGTGCTAATGCCCGTAGGACCAGTGCACTGTACAAGTTTTCCTCGCACTATGACACTAATACACCAATACATGTATATGTATGCTATATATGGTCCAATATAATCATTCCATTATCAGTACATGCATTGTTGTCCAGTTTAGCTCTCATTTGTTTTGCCAAGCCAATATTGGCCAAAAATTGGCATGTACATCAGGCTATAGACTTCAAACGAACACAACTTAAGTCAAAGAGACTTGATTAATGATGAATGGTAAGGCACGCAACCAACATTTTTATCCAATGCATTGAAAGTTGGTTTAGATAGTTGAAACATTATAGCGACTACACTGGATTGAGAAGAACACACCATCTATTGGTTATTCATCAGCCGAGTGCTTGCCTCAACCCGTTCTGCAAAACTGGACGACATATTGCACTGAGGGACGACCATGCAGTGCCACTGCTTGATATTTTAAATATGTTCCCACATGCTTACCCGTCATGCCAAGCCATCCGCGTGGTTCACCCATTACTGTTGAGCATGCATGCGGTAGTGTCGTATATTTTTGCAGAAGCCTGGGAGAATTGCCGACACCATCTATGTCAGGGTCCCTTCTCAGCCGCCGGTGGCTCAGCCAGTTGGCCTCCCATCTGGCCACCACCGGGGGACATCGCTGGCGAAGCTGCCATTGGTGCCAAGGACGGTGGCAATGGGGCGCTCCGTGGGCGAGGTTCGGCCTCCTTCCATGGCGATCTCGTGACAGGGACTTCAGGTGGCGGTGGGTTCCCGTCCTGCTTGCGCTGTCCCGGAAGAAGATGTTCGCCGCCGTTCCCCAGGGCATGGTGGCCGTTATTTGGAATGTATCAGCTCCACCGTTTACAATATGATCCATGTTGTTCTCGCGCTGCAAACACTTCTCGACCGTTGGTCGGTCTACAACACAACTTGTGTAGCGCTCGACTATCTTGCAACACATCCCAGGTTGCAAAGTGTGCATGGGGTCTATGTGCATGGGGTGTGTGTGTGGTTGCAAAGTCAGACAGTTGCGGTCGATGAGCCTGCAATTATCAACTGGCTGAGCACAAGTGTTTTCCAGAAATGTTTCAGCTATTGTATATGACTTTAAGACTATCCTTGGTTCCAATAGGTGCGGTATGAAATCCGATGGACCAAAATCTGAACCGAAACCAACACCGATTTGACTTACTTTTTGGCCATTTTGATAGCATATCATGCCACCGATAGGCTATAGGGATGGTGTGTGGTTCGTTATTTGTGTACTAGTATTCGAACTATGGTTAAAAATTGGTAGGAGTACTCGTACAGAAAGGATTGGCAGGACAAACACATGGCATAGGTAAGACCTTGTATGATGCAATGTGCGTAGGGGAGATGCTTAGACAAATAAACCAGTGTTTCTTTAACCACCAGTGTTTATTTATAGAGGGTTGACGCTTGATTAGGCATTGGTGTTTCAGAAAAACCAGTTTATTTTTTAAAACATGTTTCTAAGAACCTAGCATTATACAAGGCCTTAAAGAGAACAAAAATAAAATGACATTAAAGCAAGCACATGACAAGCACATGGCTTGGCTATAAAACCACGACCCACTAGGCACTGTATAACTGCATGTTGTCAAGCGCTAGTGACCAAGTGCTTTCGTTAGTGTTGCTCGGACAGGAAGTGCTCTCGTTATTAAACGCCGATTCAGTACTAACGGCACATAGGTTGTCTGTGTAAGACTAGCTCTTCGTTCCCCAGCAAGTTGTGTGTATGCACGATGTTGGTATGTAGTTGGGATTCTAAGGCATTGGGAATTAATGTGTTATGCTTTCTACCTGAAACCGTGTGGATCGACATGGATGCCTCACGGACTTACTGATCCACGGATGAACAAGTAGGTGGCATTGCGAGTGAGGTTGGTATTAATAAACAGGGTGTTCAAGGGTCTCTACTCCTTGGATTGTTGTTGCTACTGGGTCTTGCACAAGTAGAAAACCCCCATGTAGGATTTTCCTACCAGTAGTGTTTCTGAAAAACAGGACGCCGCGGCTAAGAAAATGAAACGCTGCTACTGTTGAAGTACTTGCAGCATTCGAAGCCCGCAAACGCTGCTAGTGTCGTGTGCCCAAAAAATTTCACGGCTGAAAGTGCTGCCTGCGGGCGCAAGTAGACGTCACAGCTATTCTATGCATGTTTCTTTATTGGAGACGTCAAATATTATGAACTCATAGATGTAGATTTGAAGATGCCAGCGATCACGCTCTGCTTTGGAGATCACCTCCACAAAGATGAAAATGTTAGAGAAGGCTTGTATGACGCACTAGGTCCGGCCAACCGGAATCAGGTTACACAAATCTCACATGCTACCCGACGTGGTCGAAGCTGGTCATTTTTGTCGTTAGGAACTAGAACCGGAGGACCAAGACGCACGGCTTCATGGGGCAAAACTACCTGATCCAGAAATTTCGGATTGCTCTGATCTCTCATGGCCATGACGGCGCGCCTCCTAGCTCCCAGCGTTTATGCCCGCTTCCTTCTTTGCTCCCCTTGCAGCCCTCATAACCGCCACATCTGCTGCTTGTGTGACCAAGCCAAGGTACATGAGGTGAGGCAATGAGGTCTACATCCATGGCGAAGACGGGTCTTCCTTCCGGTAGCCACCGGAAAGACAGGTGCAGGACCTTGCGGCTCGACGCAAACGCTCCTCTGCAACCAGTTACGTACGGTCTAGTGTCACTAGCACCGGCGTCGGCCACATACTCGCATATGCTGCACCCCATTGCCAACTATGATTGCGGTGGTGGTGGCAGCTCACCCGCTTTGTTGGCGCTGGCTCTCACGGCTCCTCTTCTTATTCCTCTGTGTTGCCTCTCACAAATCGTACGAACAGGGAAGACAAATACTTTTTTCGGTCAGCCTTTTCTCGGCTCTATTTTCTTATGAAAAACAACATGCGTACAACTCTTACAACACACACATGTATTCACAGAATGGGCACTACACTTGCCCACTAACTAGCCCACGCATGCACTTATCCAGACCACTAAGGTCTTGTACAATGGGAGATGCTTAAAGAGGTGCTTAGAAAAATAAATCGAGATTTTCTAAAGCACCGGTGCCTATTTCTACAGAAGAGACGCTTAGTTAAGCGTCTACTCTGTACAAATAAGGATCGGTGCTTAAGGAAAGCCTGGTTTATTTCTCTAAGCACCTTCCCTAAGCACCTTTCATTGTATAAGGCCTAATAGCGCAAGCACGACCTGGCTAACTGACCATTTATTAGAGACATTATAACCGTGCACTGTTTCGGCCATCTCAGGGTATCATTTTTTCATCCATCGATCTGTAGTTGTGGACGTTTCAAGCCATTGGATCTAACTGCAGTCGCGCCTGGGCTTCTCTTGCTCTGTAGAGAGCTGCATGGGCTGAGCCACTGCTCTGGTACCAAAATTGGCGATCAACACTTATTTGGCCCTACTGGGCCTTGGGTGTATCCCCGGCCGAGAGAAAAATCACGCAGTCAATCAGCAAAGCGTTCTGACGTTCTGTGCGAGGCAGAGCGACATGCTGCGCATCACAACGGCGCTGCAATCCATCCGGCCGGTTTTGCTACCCTCACATCAATCTTCCCCATCCACGACTCTCCAACAACTTTCCATGTCCCACCAGCAACTGCCGCCCGATTGACGCCACTCTCTAGTGTCGAGCATGTGCTGGACGTGGAGCCAAAGCAAGCCGACCGCGTCGAGCTAGCAGGGACAGGTTTGCCATGCCGATTTCTCCATTCCCAGCTGCCGATTTCTCTCCCGTGGTTAATTGTGCTGAAAAAAGTTGAGAGGTGTATCCTTCCTAGATCTCCTGCTCTACTTCCACTTCTTTGGAGTAAAATCCACATAACCACCACATTTGTGTCACAATTACCGAAAACTATCACTTTACAAATCGTGGCACTTTGCATAGCACGGAAAATTTGACATTGGCGACAAAACATTGACGGTAAATCCTAAGCACTTTTGACGAATTTACTAATTGGTCAGCCCCACACGTTAGGCTGAGTTGGCAAAAAATGCCACATGAGCTAATTGACTTGGTCTTCTTCTTCCTCCTCCACTCTCTTTGAGACATTACATCAAACACTTCGTGTGGGCAGCTCAAGTGGCAGCAGCACGTGCACCCGCCGTATATTGGCCTCCTGCCTGTCAACCACAATGACCGGCAGTGCAGGCGCGGCCATCGCCGGCGGAGCAGCCTTCACCATAGTGTGCGTGATCAATTACCAAACATTTACCTTCCATTCACCTTCTTGTGCTTGATAAATGACAAAACATTTACCTTCAAAATATTAGATTTTCACTAAAAAAAAGTCTCAAAAGTTCATCGCAAACTCAAACAAACTTTAGCACATTAGATCAAATAAAATTTCCCAGTCCTAAAACACTGCTTTACTGAATCACGTTAAAATCCCTCTCTTCGACTAACAATAAAATTTCCCAGTCCTACAAAACTTCTTTACCTCACCATTTGGCCCCTCGATCGATGTCTCCGAGTCAAACCCTCGTGCCATTATTGGGCGCCTCACTAGTGTTGTGGCTTGCGCGTGGATGTGCGATGGCGTGAGCTGGCGCAACTCGCGTGGTGACGTTTGCCGGATCATTAGGATTGGGCTGGATGCACATCGTGTCGGTTCAGTCATGTTGGAGGTTGTGTGAGGCATGGCTCTACTGTGTCTCACCGTTGACGCCGAATGAGCCACCGATGCCAGTTTTGTCTCGATCGTGGGCCAGTGTTGAAATTGGCATATAGGCGGAGCATCTGGCAATATTGGCTGCTAGGTGTAGCCCTGACGCGTATGGCGGCCATTAGAAGGACCGTGGTGTGGTAGTGCTCGGAAATGACATGACAACGTCTTCTCTTTCAATGACATTCTCCTCTGGCTAGTAATTATGTGTAAGCAAACTGCTAGAGTGGCAGACATCGACTACCGCGGCAAACATCGAGACATATTCTATCTGGATGTCGACTATCGCGGCAAATATCACAATATCATTGACGTTCGTGCATCGTTACCTAGTTGTAGCTCTTGGTTCGAGAATCTGCTTCGTGGTGATAGGCCTTGGTCTAGCATCTACTTTGCCCCAATAACAGCGGCACATGGGCAGTGGTTCCTTGTTGAAGGTGTTATCTTAGAGCATTGCGCCTTTGTCTGCTAATATGTCGCCATAGGTTTGTTGGTGCAGTTTGAGGATGCTATCATGATGCTTGTCCTACGTGGATAGCCTCATGTTTTATATTTCCTTTTTGCAAGTCGATTTGTGTGTCACTATCAGTAATTAATAATATATGGTTTGCGGATCACTCATTGCAACACAATCGATGGTATTTCCCTCTTAAAACAAGATGCACAACCACGTCATCTGCTCCACGGGAGAGCTCCAACCGGAGAACCTATCTGGGACACACCACCATCCACACGCCTTCTAACGATACCGAGAAGCACCACCACAATGAGGACAAGGTAGGAAGGATTTATTTTATCCGGATGGCGACACCATCGCCTCACAACCGATGACTAGGGACCAAATCCTAAACTAGAAACCCGGCCCTGCCACCACCCCATGGGAGATAGGGGGGGGGGGGGTCCCCATCCCCTTCCATTGCCGAAGCGGCAAAAGGAGGGAGAGGGGTCTGTGATCTTGCTAGGGAGGAGGTAGATCGACACCGTAGGCCTAGCTCCTAGGCTTTCATGGGAGGGAGAGGGGTGGAGGAAAGTGCTTCATGAAGCACTCTCCCAATCATTCGAATATAGCTTACAAACTAAAACGCCTATTTCACTAAATTGGTTCATCTTCTAAGAGTGCAATTTTTTAAAGTTTTAGGTAAATAAGTTCTACATAAGTGACATTTAGGCTCTTGAGACTTTGTAAAAGTGATGTGTTTAATTGCATACATACAAGTCAGAATGGGCATGTATGCCTATCTGGCTGGTAGGATATATATACCACATGGCCCATGTGGTAAGCAACCTAAAAGCAGATAAAGCTTGTAGGATATATGGGTGTATGTGCGCCGGTAGAAGTATAAATAGCCAAAGTTGGCCCCGAAAGAACAACCAGATGTATATGATTGAGCTGAGTTTCAATTAACACGGGAATGTAGTTAGGCAAATCACACGCGACAGCTGTAAGTGGCTCTGTTCCTTTTTTCGATAAAGGGTGTTTTTCATTACTCATAGTGTAGCATCGAGGGATACAATCATAATGAGTACACATCCAGCCTCTGCATGATTAAGATGCACACAGCCAACACAACACACACACCCAAACGATCACGTCGGCAAAGAACAAAGTCATAAAAGACCAAAGTTATGCCTACATCGAAGAAGAAGAAAAAACCAAAGAATTGAAAACAACGATTGGTGATATACACCAGTGACCATCGACGTCAACCATCTCTTGACAACATAAGGACTACTAGAAAGGCTCTCCAAAAGCGACGCCTCCAAGACAGGAACGGCGTTGAACTGCCGTCATCGCCGGATCCAACCACCGAGGTTAGATCATGGGTGTTCACCCTGAAGATCATATCCGAGCCAATTTCGAGCAATGCCCTCATCAGGGTAATGACGCAAAAGAACACCGCCATTGCCATGTATGACCAAGTAAGGTCAAACCTACGGTTTTCACCACGGAGCACGAGACTAGGTACTTGAGAAGTACCACCCAATCGAAATCGTCCAATGTTGTCTCCTCCATTTTCCTCGATCCCAATAGTCGTCCAATGTTGTCTCCTCCATTTTTCAAATTATGGCAGGGATGGCCATGCCACCTAACGAGATGAGACGTGAGCTTCTCTCGCTACCATTCGATGGAGTCTTTGATGGAGAAGGACTATCGGCACTATCAAAATCCCAGAATGGAGACACTTTGAAGGCCTACACCATCCTCACAAGTAGCAGCTGATGACCGATCTTCATTAGACGACAACAACACGCGCTGCCACTAGCTCGGCCGTCCTTGCCCGTGGACGCAGATCATCCAGGTTGAAGCTCTTCTAGTGACCGGTCCAGCCCACAACCACACAGCAGCATGCAGATCAGATTCACGGCCAGACCTGAGTGGAGTACCACCATGAGTAGCACGCATCCAACCCCAAAGATGCACCCGTGGAGTAGCGGCCCAAGAATGGGTATCTGGCAGATTGGATGCATCTGAGGATGTCACAACACAAACGCAGAGGAGCAACCGCTCATGATGCATGCGGACGAGATTCATGTACCCGTCCACGTAGATGACTGCGTCTAGGGCTGGACACGAGCCGAGCCGAGCCGAGCTTGATCCGAGCTTGGCTTTGGCTCGCTCTGGAGCGGCTCGGCTCGCTCAGCCAACGAGCCCACTTTAGGCGGCTCGGCTCGTTTTTGCACTGGCTCGGCTCAGACCGAGCCGGCTTGTGAGCCAGCTGTCACCATAACAGGAGGTAACAGAACCTGTTTTTAAAGACCATTTTTGATCTTCTACAGCAATTAAACCCATAATTTGGAAAAGAAGCACTTCATATTGCTAAAAATGCAACATCTAGCAGTCTATGAGTTAAAAAATGGTCATAGCGATGCAAAATAAGCTTTCTTCTATGAAAAGTGTAGAAATTGAACAAATATGACTAAGAAAGAATTGGGCATCATTGCTTTTGAATTTTGGAAAGCTCCTCCTTTGAACTTTATATGGCAAAAATATTGAACGTTGACAGCCAAACAATGCAATTTTGCATAGCATAACACTTGGTGCTTTGACATCAAAATAAGAATCTTCCTCCTCAAACAGAGTATCTTACTCATCCTCTTCCTCCTCATTCCCTTCCTCCTCTTCATAATCCTTCTCTGCTTGCTTCATCATGCTCCATTGCCTAGCATACAAAAACAGCACACACATGAGCTTGGACACACATATATTTGACTTTTTGATAGGAAAAAAAGCACATCCATGAGCTTGTACAAACATATATTTGACACTTGGATGCCAAAAACAGCATATACATGAGCCTGTACAATCTTATATTTGACTCTTGGATACCAAAAACAACATATACATGAGCCTGTACAATCTTATATTTAACTTTTGGATACCAAAAACAGCACATACATGAGCTTGCACACACATATATTTGACCTCAAAAAATAGCAAACACATGAGCTTAGACACAGATATTTGGCACAACCATACCTGTGAAGATGTAGTCTCCCTCTCGGGGTCGTTTGCGAAGCCGTTGGCAGCGGCAATCGTGACACACACGCTGGCGTCGGCGGGGTCAGCGAGACGTCAAGGCAGCGGAGTTTTTTTAATACGTAATAACAACTCGGCGAGCGGGACATTGCCGTAATCCTTGGCCCGCTTTCTTGGCAGCGACACAGCCCTTGCCCTTCCCCTTCTGCTTCCTGGGACAGGCGGCTTAGTCTTCATAATGGAGACCAAGCTCGTCTCTTTCTCCTTCTCCTCCTCCTCTCCTTCCCCTTTTCCTTGTACATTCTTGGCGACAGTGGGGCTCTGCACACATCAGCAAAGAACAAATGGTAAATCATCAACAAAAATTTATATAGATAATAATCAGTCTACACAATCAAGCACAAATAAATTCATCCATCCATCAATCAAATTCGTGCAGCATCCATCCTAGCTAGCTGCGCTCTCCAGCCAACGAGCAGAAGCATCCATCCATCAAATTCATCTATATCATCCATCCATCGTGTTTCCTAGCTAGCTACACTCTCCAGCCGACAACCACAAACATCCATCCATCCATAAAATTCGTGCGTATGTGCCAGTGCAGGGAGCTATGGCTAGGGATGGGAACACTACATGACTCGCGGTCTATGCCTACGGCCACGGGCCGTCGGCATAGGCCCCTAAGCCGTCGACATAGATCTATGCCTACGGTTGTCGTCGGCATAGACCTGTCGGCGTAGATGTCGTTAGCGTAGTCTTGTCAGACCGTCGGCATAGTATAGCCGTCGGCATAGGGGGCCTATGCCGACGGCCTGGCGTCAGCCGTCGGCATAGTTTAGCCATCGGCAGTGTTTTGCATCTGACGGCAACGGACGGCGCCGTCAAAAGCGCTGACGAATCGTGCAACGCAACGTGGCAGAGGTATGCCGATGGCTTTGCCGTCGGCATATCTCTGCCACGTGGCAACCCGTGGCACTCCTGGTGGCAGGGCTATGCCTACGGCAAAGCCGTATGCATAGATGAATCTATGCCGACGGCTTTACCGTAGGCATAGCTCTGTCACGTGTCGTTTCCTGGTTACTCCTGGCAGCAGGGCTATGCCTACGGCAAAGCCGTCGGCATAGATATGCCACGTGGCGAGCCCTGGTAACTCCTGGGCGTATATATGCCGACGGCTTTGTCGTAGGCATAGTTTTTTTCCCTGTTTTCTCTTTTCCAATTCATTTGACAGCATTTCAAAACAGAACAATATGAAATTATGCAGAAATATGACAATTCATCATCTAAACATACTACATACTCAAGTTCATCTAAACATACTCAAGTTCACCATCATCATCTAAACATACTCAAATTCATCACATCATCTAAAGATCATCACCGACGGAAGTTCATGAACATAAAAGTAGTGCAAGACATGAAACATCATAAAAGTAGGAATATGAAAGGCATGTCACAATGGCCACATGCACGGAATCATCAAGCAAGACCACCTCCGCCAAAACCACCACCTCCGCCAAAACCGCCATCGCGACCACCACCACTCTGCCAGATCGGAGTGACTGGGGTCGACGGAGCAGTAGTCGAGCCACCGGTCCCCTACATGTTTCAGAAAAAAGATTCTAACGGTAAATATGATATGATAGTGTTGAATGAACGAGAACTAGTTTGCCAGTAGTTAGGAAAATGTACTAACCGTACCATCACTGCCTAGTGCCACCCATTCATCGAACGTGGGCACGTGTGGGGGTTCTCCCGCAGGTGGTGGTGGGGGTCCCATTTGTGGTGGATCCGTGCGGTTACTCCAAGACGCCAACATAACCTGAATGTTAATTAAACAAGCAAACTAGAAGATCAGAAGGAATGAAAGTGCAAAAATTTAGCTTGGTTTTAAGAGGGCAAAACTTACCGTCATCATCTGACGGTTGTAATCATCGTTTGCCTTCACTCGTTTCAAGTACTCCCGCACCTCGAGATTCCTATGCTCGACAAACTCCTTATATGCCTACATAATTTAGGTTGTTTCTAAGTGAGCAATGCTGAAAATAAACTTAGAATGCTAGATAGAAAAAGATAAAGAGGAAGTACTTACAGCATGCTGGCGGGCTAAGGGAGTCTGTGAACGCCCCGTACTCTCTAACTGGCTCGGGTTGGTAGCCCGAAGCCGTGTGTGCGAGATCGAAGGAGTGATCAAGCCGTCAAAACACGAATACCGGCCATTCTTCTTCCCCTGGATGGCCACCACCGCGCGTGTCGTCGATCTGAGACTGGGTGACCTCAGCAACAGGAACATCCGGATGCAACTCCTGATAGTGATGAATGTAAGACCCCAGGTGCTCCTTAGTCTTGCCGTAGTACTGGCTCTCACCCTCCTTGCGATGACTCCGCTCGCGGGCCAGCTTCCACGACTCCATGTCTGAGAGCGGCCTCTTCAACTTGTCCTCCTACAACGTCAAATAGAAGTTAGCCATACATAAGAACATGACGGTAAAGAAGAACAAAAATGCATCATGCACATAGATATACCTTCATGGCCTTGAAGCCCCAGTGGTTCCTGTTTCCTTAGCCGTGTGTCCCGTCGGCTCCACGGTTAGCCCGGGCCTTGATGCTCTTGGCAGCAAACTCTGCATCGGCGTCGAGCCACCTATCCACCAAACTCGCCCATCCGTCATGCCTTCCATAGCACCAACGAGGAACAACCTATGCAAATTTTGGAAGCATGACATGTGAGCATGAAACATATAGTTGACTGCTTGAAACAATGAAAAGTTAGTAATAGTTACCATCATGAACTGCTCCCTGTTCAAGGTAAGTCGTTGCCTCTGCGCTTAAGTTTTGGTCATCTTTTGTTGCAGGTAAATGTGGTAGTACTGCGAGACGGCAACCCAGCGCACCTCGTACTGCAACTGACGAGCTTTCTTCTTCGCAGCCGCAAGCAAGACCACCTCGGCTCTGGCCTTGTGCTCGTCAAGAACTCTATAGAGTTGCTGCAATCATGCATAAACCAGAAGCAAACAAGGCATGAGTTGAGTGATTCAATGATAAACTATGAAAGAAACTGAAGACAAGTGATTCAGAAGAGAACTTACCCAAAATTTGGTGATCACGACCTTAGCGGCCGTCCCGTACTCTGCGTTGCTACAAGCCTCGTAGTGGGCCCAGCTCGTGGCCAAAACCCGCAGCTGCGGGTCCCTGTCTGGCCGCGGGCAGAATAGGCCAGGCCAAAACTCTTTCAACAGGACAGTGATAAGGCCGTTCGGTTTACGGCCCTTTCCGCGAAGGATCCAGTTTCTGCAAAAGAATCAAATGATTGCCATGTGTACAATAAGAAAATGTTGTCATGTAAATATGATTGAGAGGCACTTACTCTGTCCCCACAGGTTCAATGAGCCACTTGTGCTCCTCGATAGAAGGTGGTGTAGGTAGTCCGACATTACCACGCAGCCACCCCTGCGGAGCACCCGGTGGCAAGTCACCCCACAACTCAGGATCAACATCCCCTCCACCCTCCTCGCCCTCCTCCTCACCCTCCTCCTCGGCCTCCTCCTCCTCACCCTCCTCCTCCCCGCCATCAGGAACATACTCCTCCTCCTCAGACTCAGAAGGTGCCTCTGTATAGGAGGGTATCTAAGAAGACCCTCCTATTTTGGACACGGCCCGGAGTTTTTTGCCCCGGCTGCCTCTCCCCCCACCTCCTCCTCCTCCTCTAGGGGCTCTCCCCCCTCCGCCTCCTCCTCTAGGGTCTCCTCCCCCGACCCCTCCACCTCCCTGTGTGGTGTCATCCTCGCGTAGTCGGGAGGGAACCTTGTGGGCTCGTCCACTCCGAGTAAGTCCTTTGAATTTACTGAGGAAACTGGCGCCACTAGACTTGCCCATGATTAGCAAACCTGCATTGAGAAGAGAATAAACAATTAGTAAGGATATCAATTAAACAAGCATACAGGAAAAACATTAATACCAGAAGAGCACATTAAGCATACTATTGTAATGATCATTAAAAGAACTTCCATTTTCTAGAACCCATATGAATCATCACTATTGTAATCTATTTGTGGACCGGTCTCATCATCACTATCACGCATATCTTCTTCGTTGTCTGACGGAGGTGGAGGCTCTTCCTCATTGTCAGCGTCTTCATTTAACTTTTCAAGCATAATTATGTCTCTTTGTTCACAACTGCCTCACCATCAATCCATGCGTCGTCGTCGTTTGGGTCTAGGTCAACATAACCCAAGTCATCATCCTCGTTGTTTCGGACCACGTCATCATGTTCCTCTTGATAGAACACTCCCTCGTATGTCATGGGGTTTATGTTGTAGTAATCATCATCGTTCGGGTCCGGTAGCTTACCATGCGGCGACACCTTGAACACAACTTCCCAACCCTTTAGGTACTCTTTCTGGCATGGGTAAGGCAGATAATATACTTGTGTGGCCTGGGTAGCGGCGATAAAGAGATCAGCTCCGGCATAGACGGTTGATGGTTTAACTTCAACTAAACCAACAGAAGGCGTATGTCTCAGACCCTTTTTGGGGTCGAACCATCGGCATTTGAACACAGTGAGACTT
The DNA here is from genome assembly GCF_002162155.2 of Triticum dicoccoides. Classification (NCBI taxonomy): domain Eukaryota; kingdom Viridiplantae; phylum Streptophyta; class Magnoliopsida; order Poales; family Poaceae; genus Triticum; species Triticum dicoccoides. The sequence goes on along the minus strand of NC_041388.1, from coordinate 573,031,993 downwards.
AGGTGTTCGCGGCCACGTTTGAATGTAAGCTCGTATATTTTTCCTACCCTTCCGTAGTAATCTACTTTATTATCTCCTTCAGTGAAGACTCCGGTATTTATGGTTTTGGGATCAGGCCGACTGTTCTGGTGCTCCTCTGTATGGAAGCGATACCCATTCACATCATACTTTTGGCATGTCATGACGACAGGGTCAAAACCCATGGAAACCCATCTCAATTCTTCATCCAATGATTCGGTCGGATCATTTCCCTACAAGTTTAATTGAAATTATAGGGTGCATGAGTTTAATTGAAAGTGTGAAAAATTACCTTCTCCATGAACCACGCAACGAAATTTTTCCTTCCATCAGCACCCTTTCGGAGAAGAGCAAGTGCCTCCGCTTCAGTAGGAGGCAGCATTCCCGTCCATTCTTTTTCAACGAATCGACTACAATAAGAAAAGCGGTATAAGAACTAGGCAAAGTGAACATAACGAATTGACTAAAAGAATGGTGCAAAGGTATTACCTCATCCACTCATCCTCAACTTCCTTGATGTTGTGCAAGATATAGAACATGACATCCTCCCACTCCCGTGGCATGAGATAAGGTTTCGAGCATCCAGCCCTACCACCTTGCCCGATGAATAGAGGCAACTTGGGTTTATACTTGGGTTCTTCTGTATTGTGTCGAGACACCTTATTGTGCAACGTGGGAACATGGTCCGGATAGTAGGCTGTCCTGAGGTCTGCCACCTCCTCTAGGATAACTGCCTCAGCTATGGAAGCTTCAATCTTAGCTTTGTTTCCACATTTCTGTCTCAAATGCTTGTTCTGTCTCTCAGGGCCGTACTGCCAACGATTCTGCACAGGGCCCCCCAACAATACCTCGTTCGGGAGGTGCAAAATGAGATGTGTCATCGAAGTAAAGAAGCCTAGCGGGAAGATCTTCTCTAGCTTGCATATCAACTCCGGCGCCTTCTTATGCATTTCTTTTATCTTCTCAGGACATACTTCTTTAGCACAAAGCGTGCGGAAGAAATGGCTTAACTCCGCAAGCACACGCCAGACACGCTCGGGAACATAGCCCCGAACCATCACCGGCATAATCCGCTCAATCCATACATGATAGTCATGACTCTTGAGCCTGGTCACTCTGCCCGTTGAAAGATTGACCCCCTTACTTATATTCGACGCATAACCATCAGTGAACTTCACGACGTGTTTCAGCCACTTGAATGCCTCCATCTTATGATCCTTTTTAAGTACGAAGTCAGCATCTGGCTTGAACCAAGATTTTCGACTGCCTGTGGGAGGCTGCATGTGTAGACGTGGTCTATCACAAATATTCTGTTGATCAACTCTAGCATTAACATTATCCTTTGTCTTATCAGGAATGTTGAGGATCGTGTGAAAAAGGGACTCTGCGACATTCTTTTCGGTGTGCATCACGTCTATGTTGTATGGAAGTTTGAGGTCCTTAAAATAGGGAAGCTGCGTGAAGGGGGTAATGCGAGTCCAGTTGTGCGTCTCACCATATCCTTCAAAAAAATTTCCCTTTACCTTTTCCTTTGCCCTCGCCCTCGTCTTCGCATGTGGCTTTGCCTTTTCCTTTTCCTTTGCCTTTGCCTTTCCCTTCACCGGCAGGCTTAAGAGCTTTCAGCTGAGCAAGCACATCCGCACCAGAAAACGTTGGAATCTTGTTTACTTCATGGACAACTTTGCCTTTTGTGAAGTTCTTCTTGTCTTCCCTATCAGGATGGTCTGGAGGGAGGAACTGTCAATGCAGGTCAAATGCAACATACTTGCCACCCTTCTTCAGCCAAATGAAAATCAAGGCCTGCATGCACACTGGCCAAGGCATCTTTCCACTTGTACACCATCCACAGAACAGGGCATAACCGGGAAAGTCATGCATGCAATATTGTAGCCAAACTTTCATCAAGAATTTTTTCTGCAGATGTCGGTCGTATGTCAACCTCGGGAAGTACCAAGAATGGTGCAAATCATTCACCAACGGCTGCATAAACACACTCAAATTCTTCCCCGGATATTCAGGCCCCGAAATTATAAGCGACAGGAACATGGTCTTGCGTTGCATTATGGCGCCGACAGGAACAGACAGGTTGGCACCCTCATAGAGAGGTTTCTTTGAGGAGGCCAAGATTTCCAGGAAGGCCTTTGCGGTTTCCTCCGGCTCCTCCGGTTCATTCGCTGAATGTGACGGAGGTGTCGGCTGTGCAGCAAAGACATCATCTAGCATGTCTCTAACCCCATCGTCCTCATAACCAGCGACGCGTTGTCGTATCACATCCTCTCTACCACGGTCCCGCTGGGCAAAGTTTATTGGCATATTAAAGTTGGGCATAAGTCCATGCGTGCGAAGGTGCTTAGTCATCTCATTCTTATCTCTGCGGATACGTCTCTTACATCTGGCACACGGGCATTCTGGCACCATCCTCATCGGACTACGGAATATCTCTTTCAAAAACACATCAGTTTTCTCGACCCACTCTGTTGTTACTTGATTCCGACGGAAAAACCCACTATACATCCACTGATTATCTGCCATCTCTGCTTTATTGGAAGCCACACAACAAAATTAAGGATTCATTTAAATTACTCACATCAATATTTTATTTTTTACAAGGTTGACGAGAATCGACATTTAATCCACCTACATCTCTAATAGGTAAAGATGGGTCCTAATCCCACCCGAGAATGTGTAGATTGAGTACATTGTCCATGATCTACCCCATTCTGAGACAAAATTTCGGCAGCACCTCCCCGCTGTTCTCCAAATACACGTCTCGGCAAAATGCCGAGAGAATGTGCATCCGGAGAACAACAGGGAGGCGCCGCTGAAATCATGTCTCGGAACGGGGTAGAGCATGAACAACATACCCAATCTACACATCCTTGGGCTGTCCGTGGAAAGCGCTGGACAATTCAAAAGAGCTGCAGTGATAAATATGCAATTGAATGCATATTTATCGATGCAACCCTTTCGGACGGGAGACGCCTAGGTTTACGCACTTGACATGAAAATGAAATCTAGTGACATGGAAAAAAATCGGACGAGGTCATGGAATTGTTGCTCACCCTCCGATGTAGAGGATGTAGTCGATCAAAGGACGGACGATCGTGGACCAACACCTCCAACATCGACGATCACTCCACGAAGATGGAACACCACAAATCTTGTTAATTCCACCGAGTGAAAAAATTAGGTCATCACCTCACATTAAGCATTGACTCAGTAAACTATGAAAAAAAATCATATTTTCTCAAGTGTCAATTTTGGAAGCACTTATCATATCCCAATTTAGGTAATCACCTCATATTAAGCACTGACATATCATTTTTTAGCAATATCATCATGATGAAATAACCACTTATCAGATCCCAAATTTGAAGCACATCTCACATAGCTACTTAACAACATCACAAACTAAAAATAAAAACTAAAGCATGCATCCATTCATTTTGCCGAGATTCATCCATCTAAGACACATAGAACATTCATCCATCTAACAACCTAACAACATCCAACATCCATCCATCCATACATCCAACATCCATCCATTCATACATCCAACAGTAGCTAAATCATGCAAAAAATGAAGAAAAAAAGACAAAGGAGTGCTAGCTCACCGAGGAGAGGGGTGTCGCAGCTGTGGACTTGGGGCCGGCGGTGGAGGGGACGGGAGGGCCGGGGCGTGGCTGGGCCGGCCAGAGAAGCACGACCAACGGGAGGGCCAGGGCAGT
>NC_041388.1:573026093-573027890 GCF_002162155.2 Triticum dicoccoides | reverse complement strand
GACGGGGCTGGGCCGGGGTGGAGGCGAGGCGGCGCGAGGTTGGAGAGGCCTGGGCGAGGCTCGGCCGGGTTGGACGGCGGCGGCGGCGCGGGTGTGGAGGAGGAGGCGGCGCGGGTGTGGAGGAGGAGGCGGCGCAGCGTGGCGGGTGGGGAGTCGGGGGCGCGATGGGGAATGGGTGGAGGGGGCGAGCCCGTGAGTGGATAAGGCGAAGTATGCCGACGGCTAAGCTGTCGGCATATCTGACGATGCCACGTGGCACCTATGCCGACGGCTTAGCCGTAGGCATATTGTTTTTAGATTTTTTAATATTTTCTTATAGTTATATTTTTCCATTTTTTAGATTTTTTTAATATTTTCTTATAGTTATAATTTTTTAGATTTTTTTATAGTAATATTTTCCATTTTATGTTTTTATGTATTATTATTTCATATAGATTTTTTAATTCTTTTAACCGCTCGGCCCTCTCCTCTCCTGGAACCACACAGAGAGGAGGGAAGGGGAGGCGCCGAACTCGAGTAGCTTCGTCCGCCGAGGTCGTGGCCTGGTCGCGGGTCCGGGAGCGCCATGGCCACCGCCTTGCGTGCTCGATTTGGAGCTTAGTTGGTCAAGTGAGTGAAGGGGGAGGGGGTCGTCGACGGTGGGGGTGGGGGCGGCGACGGATCCAAGTCCGTCGGAGGGAGATGGTTGGCGCTCCCAGACACCTGGGAGCAACATCCGGGCCAAACCCACAGCTACATACCCTCCATGTAGACCCGACGTGTCCGTTTCCCCCCTTCGGATGCCGGCGACGGCGCCGTCCGTGAGGGGGGCCACACCCCGAAGACGCATGCCGCCTCTTCGGACGTGCCACCACACCACCCCGCATGTATGAGGGCCCGGTGCGACGCTCCGGTGGCATTGTACCCCTAGGGCCCAGTCCCGCCTAACCTTGTAGCGTTTGACCACGGGATCTAGCGCTTTGACTTTGCACGGACGGGCTTTGACCAGTGGACGTCTCCACCCGGTTGTGTTAGGTCAGCCCATAGGAACACTTTGGAGCAACAACCGGGCCAGATCCACAACAAGATCCCCTCCGTGTAGACCCGACGCGTCCGTTTCCCCCCTCCAAGTGCCGGCGGCGGCGCCGTCCGTGAGGGGGCACACCCCGGACACGCGTGCCGGGTGTTTGCAACCGCCATAACACTTCTAGACTTGTGAGAGGCCGCCTACACAAGATTTGGCGGCATGCTAGCCCCCGGAGGCCGCCGGCCACAGCCGTAGACGCGCGAAGGGCAATCCGCGTAGAGGGAATTTTTCAGATACTTCTCCATCACCAAAAATTATGAAAAAAATACCATCGTTCCTATAGCACATGTGCCCACGTCGTGCAAAAAAACTCATGATTTTATCGCGCTCCGGGTATTTAATAATATTCACGCCGCATCGTTTCCGCAGAACGTCTACTACCGTGTCATCGCCGTCCGTGAGGGGGGGCCACGCCCCGGAGACGCGTGCCGCCTCTTCGGACATGCCATCACACCACCCCGCATGTATGAGGGCCCGGTGCGATGCTCCGGTGGCATTGCTACCCCCCAGGGCCCCCGTCCCGCCTAACCCTGTAGCGTTTGACCACGGGATCTAGCCCTTTGACTTTGCACGGACGGGCTTTGACCAGTGGACCTCCCCGCCCGGTTGTGTCAGGTCAGCCCATAGGAACACTTTGGAGCAACATCCGAGCCAGACCCACAACAAGATCCCCTCCGTGCAGACCCGACGCGTCCGTTTCCCCCCTCCAGGTGCCGGCGGCGGCGCCGTCC
>NC_041388.1:573012965-573025146 GCF_002162155.2 Triticum dicoccoides | reverse complement strand
CACCACACCACCCCGCATGTATGAGGGGCCGGTGCGATGCTCCAGTGGCATTGCTACCCCCCAGGGCCCCGTCCCGCCTAACCCTGGAGCGGTTGACCACGAGATCTAGCCCTTTGACTTCCCACGGACGGGCTTTGACCAGTGGGCCTCTCCACCCGGTTGTGTCAGGTCAGCACAGAGGGACACCTGGGAGCAACATTCGGGGCCAAAACCGACAGCTACATCCCCTCCGTGTAGACCCGATGCGTCCGTTTCCCCCCTCCAGGTGCCGGCGGCGGCGCCGTCCGTTAGGGGGACCACGCCCCGGGGATGTGTGCCGCCTCTTCGAACATGCCACCACACCACCCGGTTGTGGTAGGTCATCCCATAAGAACACTTCGGAGCAACGTCCCCTCCGTATAGACCCGATGTGGCTGTTTCCGCCCTCCAGATGCCGGCGTCGGCGCTGTCCGTGAGGGGGGCAGACCGCGGACGTGAGGGGGTCACACTCCGGAGACGGGTGCCGGGAGTTTGCAACCGCCACAAAACTTCTGTCGGCATAGCTGTTTTTGATTTTAATAAAATATAATGTCCTATATTCAAAAGAACATGACGTCACATTATTACTGTGCTAAAAAAATACAAACTATATATATATATATTCATAATCTATGAAAAAAATTACAAACTATATATATATATATATTCATAATCTATGGAAAAAATTACAGACTACATATATATTCATATCTATCCCTAATAATAATAAAGCACGGATTGACTCCGTGGGTTCACCGTCACAATACGCTTCTTCTCGTAAATTTGCGCTTTCAATTTTTTCGCTCATATTATCCGAGGTGGTACTATTTATGTGCTTTTTAGTAATTGAACCCCGCTATTAATAAAAAGCAAATTAATAGCGGGGTTCTTTTTTTTTTCCCGCAAAAAAAAAGAACCCCGCTATTAATTTGCTTTTTAGTAATTGGGCTGAATTTCGTCCGAGTGTCCTGCGTGGGCCAACCTGGGCCTTATTGAGGAGCAGCCTAAAATTAGGCGCGCTAGCCATTGCACCACTAAACGCAAAAAACAGAGGGCGGCTGGAGAATTGAACTCGAGACTTCCCATTTAGTACCCGCGCGCGCTAGCCATTGCACCACTAAATGTTATTTGCAAATGTTCAGCAGCAAACACTATAAGAACTTAATCCACGACAGATCTAAAAGTTTTTAGAAGTTCGAACGCAGTTCATTCTTTTCTTTGCAGAAAAAACGCAGTTTATTTTCAAAACCTGTATCTTTTTTTGAACGCGGACATTGCAAAAATAGCGAATAATTATTTTAAAATGTTGAACATTTTTCGACCTATGAACAATTTTTTGAAAAACAGCAAAGCCTTTTTGTAATGTTGAACAAATTTTGAAAAACAAGAACATTTCATAAAATTTAGACGAAAAAAGAAAAAGCGAACATTTTTTGAAACTTGGAACAAAATTAGAAGAAAGCGAACATATTTTTGGATCTGGGAACAAGTTTTGAGAAGGGAACATTTTTTGTAACTCTGAACAAAATTTGGCAATCGAACATTATTTTGAATTGTGAACATTTTTTGAAAAAAGCAAACAAGATTTGAAACTCAAACATTTTTTGAATTAATTTAAATAAGATTTCAAATGTGATTTTTTTTGAAAATCTGAACATATTTTGAAAATGTGAGCAAGTTTTGGAACTCGAACATTTTTTGAATTAAGGGAAAGAACGTTTGAAAATGTGAACAAAATTTTGAAAATGTGAGCAAGTTTTGAAACTCGAACATTTTTTAAATTAATAGAAACAAAATTTCGAAACCTGAACAAAAATTTGAAAATCTGAACATTTTTAAAAATGCGAAACTCGAACATTTTTTGTATTAATAGAACAAGTTTCCTATATGTGAACAAACTTTTGAAAATCTGAACATTTTTTATTTTTTATCATTTATTGAATAACATGATCAAAATACAATTTTTCCAAACATTATTTGAAATTTTGTACTAAATTTGAAATTCCAAACAAATTATGAAATTCCGAATTTATTTAAAATTGGAAACTGAAAAGGAAACAAAGAAGAACAGAAAAAAGGAAAAAACGAAACAGAAAAAAAAATGAAAAACGAAACGAAAAGAAAACAAAAATGAAATAAAAGAACCGGTTTAGGAACCTTCTAGAAGATTCCTGATACCGGAAAAGACCGGCTGGAACCTCCTAGTAGAAGCGTCCCGAAACCGGGAACGAAGAACACATGAACGGGTCGGGCCATCGCAACGCTAGATCGCGACCTCCTGTGTGAAATGTCGACATCTTGACGCAGAATGCGTCATATAGGATTTTCCGGGAGCGAAGTCCGCAACCAGTAGAGCCAGCATGCCTGTCTGTTAAAAACAAGGCTCTTTACCTAATAGTCTGTAATTAAGAGAATAATTAATGCAGGGAGGAACGCGCTTTGTGCATGGCTGGGAAAATAAGAGGAATTGATCCCTAAGTACTACCTCCGTTTCAGTTTACAAGTCCTATGCATATACCTAGGTTGTCAATTTTATCACCTTAATATAAACTATATAACACAAAAATTATACGGTTTGAAAATAGAGCATCTGAAGTTTATATTGGTATATTTTTTGTAATATATGACTTGTATTAAGTTGGTCAAATTAACGACCTTGGGGCACGCGCACGCCCTGTAAACGGAGAGAGAGGTAGTAGTAAAAGGGATTGATTTGGCGAGAGTCGGCGGTTTGGATTTGTGCTTCTGATGTGTTACCATGAAAGCATCACCACAGGGACCGCAGATGCCAGGACACGTACGTACATGACCAGCAGCAACCGGTGACCGACGTCCCCGAAGCCAGGTTCGCCGCATATGAGCGGGATGAGGATTAGATTGGTATTCTTGATTTTGTTTATGGCAGTGAAAAAGGGACGTCCAAAGAAAGAAGAAGAGGGATGCTCGTGCTTTGCATGGCTCTATGTAATTAGAGATTTACTAACGAAAGAAGAAAGCGTGGGGAGACTCATGCCCCACATTGGGACGACCGTAGGAGAGACATAATAGCATTTGGCGCATTATAAAAGAACGGAATATAAGAATGTTTTTTTTGTAACCAAATTTATATTTTTTTTCTTCGAAAAATTATCTGATTGATCGAACCTCATTGCTGCAACTAGAATAGTACATGACACTGCAAGTGTGGTCGATGCTGCTGCAAACGGGACGCGGCACATCTAGGCCGAACGACCTATACATGCATCTAGCGAAAGCACGCCAATGCAACACCAGTTGCCGGCTTGCCGCTATTCTTTTTCATTAGAAAAGTTGGACTGCCGTGTTGCAAAGCCGACTATGTATACCCTACAAGGATGGTTGGTGGTATTTTAAGTCGGAAGGACGAGCCGACTATGCATACTCTACAAGGACGGCTGGTGGTATTTTAAGTCAGAAGGATGACGTCGCAAAGCCGACAACATGAACACGGTAAGAACGACCGACATTGATGTAAAGTCAGACGTATATCGTTGCGAGGTCAATCTATGTTACAGCAAATTGTATGTCGTCCAATGCTATCATATCATGCATGTGGATATTTTGATGAACACGTCAATTTTCTCTCCCGTTGCAACGCACGGGCCCTTTTGCTAGTAATAATACATAAAAAAGCATATGCTACATGTCAGTTAATATAATAATACATAAAAAAGCATAAAAAAAGCATATGCTACATGTCAGTTAATATGCCGACGGCATTGCCGTCGGCATATAAACGGCAGGGTTTAGGTGGGCGGCGTGCCGCGGATCACTGACGTGGCGGGTATACCGACGGGCATATCTGCTGGACGGTGCGCCGCGGATCGGTGACGTGGCATGAGGATATATGCCGACGGCCGCCCGTCCCGGCCGTCGGCATGGATTTGACGACGTTAGCCGCTGATCACGGGCGGGGTCGCCGGGCCCACGGGTATGCCGACGGCCTATTTATGCCGACAGTTGCTGTCGGCGTGTTCGCAGCTGGGCCGACGACAGTTTTATGCCGACGGGTGCCGTCGGCTTAGCTCGTGGTAGCCCGACGGCCAGGACGTGGCTGTCGGCATAGCTCAAAGTAGGCCGACGGCGGCCGTCGGCATTGTTTTGGCCGTCGGGGTAGGACCGTTTTCCGGTAGTGGAAGGAGAGAGGAGATCGCTTATCTGCTCGTTTCATTCGGCGAGAACTCAGGGGAGTCGCGTCAGCCTGAGTCCGTTGGGGTGAGGGAAGGCGGCGTCGACCGTCGCCATCGATGCCGAGCCCGATGACTCTACTGCGGCGCGACGAGGAGAGGGGTGGCGGCGCCGGGAAGAGAAAGGGAGAAGGGTGAAGAAACCACGTCGCGTGCGTTCTCTCTCTGCTGTGACCTAACGCGATGCGAGGCTGACGGGATTGGCTGGGCCTCAACGAGTCACCGAGCTGGACCGGGCGAAACTCCGCTCGGCTCGGTCGGGAGTCAGGCCTATTTTTCATAGCTCGGCTCGTTTAATTATCCTATCGGCCGAGCTGTAACGGCCCGAGCTGGAGTGAGCTTCGAGCCGAGCCTAAAAGCTGGTTCGGTCGTCCAGTCCTAACTGCGTCACAACCGCCCATGATGCCGATCTAGCCATCCCAAGCCATTCTTCCGCCAGATACGTCGAGCGCCGGAGCCACCGCCGCACCATCAGCCTTCACAGCCTCCAGCCACCATCTGCACCTCGTCAAACGTTGCCCAAAGATCCACAGGAGCGGAACCCCGCCGCCGCGGTCAGCCGCCCGGGCAAGCCCGATGACGGCGACCGGCGGCGGCGAGTGGAGGGCGCACAAGGACGACGCCTGAGAAAACGGATCTAGCGCCGCCCGAGTCACCCAGGCTGACGACGTGGCTCTGTTCCTACGTAGCTCTATAAATCGTCCATAGCAATGGCCAAGACGTCCATTACACTAGGAAGGAAGAAACTATAAGAAAGAAACCACTCAACTGAAGTTCTTGGAAATATATAACCTCTGCACTACACACAGCTAGTTGTTTCAATCGTGGCAATGCAAATATATATAGAGATTAATCTGGCCCCTTTGTTTGCGAAAAATCTGGCCCATAATTAACATGGGTTCCATACATGCGTACGATACAGGATTTTGAGGTATTGGGAATTACCTGCATATGGCAGCACTCATCCTCACTTGTAAATATCAACATGGGAGATTGTTGGTGAGCTACTGGAATACAGTGATGCAATCTCCGTCAAGGACCTAAAATGCCATGACGGTGAGTCCTTTACCGCTAAATGCCACGCTAGTTCCCATGCACGGTAGTGTCCTTGTGCGGAATATAGTTCATCGCATAAAAGCAAAACAGCAAAATCATAGTACCACAAGCTTGAGGAACTCATGAAAAATCAAGATGAAGAAAGCGTTATTTTCTTGCGGTGAGTATTCTCGAAGATGGCGTGGTTGCATTCGCTGGCATGGGTAGATTTTTTTTTTTTTTGAAACGGGGCATGGGTGGATTGATTGCCACTAGCTTTGCTCTAAATGTCAACATGGCAGTCTAAATTTCAAACTAAACAATATTCAGTTCTATCGTCAGCATACAGTTCTGCAGCATCCAAGTGAAGAAGTTAAGATTGGAATTCGTGAAAAGCATGAGGCGTACTTATGGTATAAACTTGATGAATGCCATGTCAAAGGTGTACTGTGGACATATGATTCAACCAATCCACTGATAACATTATAGGAAATTTCCTGTTCATTGGACAGGATGTGTATGGTACATTCAGTGCAACCATGGAAATTTACTTAAAGCATCAATCATGATTGCTCTCTTTCCAACTTAATAAACCAATGACTAATTTCATCTTTGATTAGCATAACCATATGTTTATTGTATTAATCAAGGCTCGTAAAGTAATATATTTTATCTTGACTAAAAATGCATAAATTCTTTTACACAATTATTTTGACAGTGGTGCAGTAATGGAGCCAAAGAGGATTAAAAACGGTGTTGTACAGACAGAGTCTTGGTTGCTCTAAGCAAGCTCATCTATTAGCAGAAGGGTCTTTGTTGCTCTAAGCAAGCTCATCTATTGTCGCCATGAGTTTTGAGATGCTTAACCATGCTTGTTGTCTAGTTCTAAGGAAGGATCATCCGTCTGTGTTGCATTTTTTAGTTTTTTTGTCTTGTGTGGGGGCATCCTAGTGCTTGTAAGCGAGCCAACTGTGCCAGTAACTTGAGGTGGTTGAGTGCTCCAAAAGCCAAGGACTTCAGGTTTGTAACTGCAGGGTACATAATTTTAATAAGCTAGCTCAAGACCATTACAGGACTAGCTCTCTCTATATAATTCTCAAGATACAACATCTCTTGCAATGCATGCCGTGCCCTAGACACCGTGGTATGATCTAGATCCTCGTTTATTCTTCTTCTGTGGCATATGGGTTCAAGATATGTTACCGATGTGAGGTGAACGGAACTGGATTGAGAGGCATCTGGGAAAATGTAGCTTAAACACATGCTAGGGGGAGAAGTCTAGCCGACCCGGCTCGTGGCTTGGCTCGTCCAGGTTCCTAAAAGCTCACAAAATCGGGCTTGGTCAAAGCTTGAGTTCTAGACACGGTATTTTACCATCGAATTGCATGCTTATGATCCGACATGCTAGCGAGAAAGCTCACAAGGGCCCCATGGTATTCTTCGTAGTCCCCCCATCCTTGATTCCTTCTCATCCGTATTCTTCTGGAGCAACGTCATAGGTGGACAGCTAGTGAACTGATGCCAGATTCATGTAGCTTCACATAAAAAAATTGGACGCTAGGCTGCCCACGTTTCTAGACTATCTGGTTACTTTGCTGAGTACGTATAAACAAGTTTTGGGTTATGCTGTTAGAACATAAAAGGAATTATTGGTGCCATTTATCGTGGTTTAGCAAGGTAGTCATAATCCGCAGCATTAATTCAAACATTACAGAGATAAAAGGTCTCTGGACTAGCAAATAAAGTCCAATTTTTGGATATGCTCCCTTCAGCACCAAAGTTTGTACAAAATTCTGCAGTCATACTCACACACCCACTACTAGGGAAAAGGCTAGCGGCAGCGCGGGTTTTAGGCCTATCAACAGCGCGGGTACCCGCGCTACCAATAAGGCGCTACAGCTAATGTATAGCAGTAGCGCTGGTCCACCCGCGCTACTGCTACACAAGTGTTGCAGCAGCGCGCTTAAAGGAACCTCGCTGCTGCTAATAGCTATAGCGCGCTTCCCCTATGCGCGCTACTGCTACAACCGCACTGCTGCTAACTTTTCTGCACTCGCTACTGCTAATTTTAGTAGTTTTTTGTTTTTTTTTGGCATATTTGTTTTGTATTTGAACATGCTTTATAGAAGAATCTTTAGCACATACAAATGTCATCATGATACACATACAAATGCCTGCGAGACCACAAATGTAATCATAGCATATACATACAAATAGTCTCGTCATAATCATCATCCAACACAAAATGGTATCTTGTCATCATCTCGAAAATAGCGATACATGCAAGTCTCGAATACTTGCAACTACAACGTCATCCATCTAAACAAAGGTATACGCGAGAAGAGCTATCATTATGAGTGAGAGCGGAACTATGCAGTACATGAGATGGCGGTTACGAGTCCTCTCTCGCGCTAGCGTGAACCTCAAGTAACTAGCTTCTCCTTCTTGTCTGCTTTTGAAGCCTTTATGGCTGGTGTCCGAGAACCCATTCACTTGCGCCTGACACTCATGCCACTCGTTGTACACCCCCGGAACCTTCCCTTTATACACGACATAGCAGTTCCATCTCGCCATCAAGAAACTAGGTACCTGTTAGAGATGCATGTTCATGAAGAGGATGTACAATCATATATATGCAACAAAATATACTAGAGAACACCGAAAAAGAAAGGGTTAGCAACTAGATGCAACATACAGTACGCAAATTAATTAACTAGAGGTACGCAGGTCATCGTATGCAAACTAACAAAGTAGCGTTACGCAAGTTTGGCAGGGATCATGGACATCACAAAGTTGCATCACTACAAATAGTATACAAGTTCAACCGACACATATCATCATCATCGGCATCATAAATCACTAGAAGTTCCATCCTTCCATATCATCGAGGATGGACCCTAGCTTCTTAAACGGCGTGAGGTCTAGACGTTGCATGCCTATGCGAGTTCGGATGTCAGCTCGCGATATAGGGCCGTGGTGGAACATCCCCTTCTCATCGACGACTTCTTTCATGATGATCGTCGCAATGTCGCTTTGGATGCGAAAGAAGTCATCTCTAAGTTTATAATCTGCCTCTCCATGAGATTCTAGCCACTTGTGGATATGATCATCATTTCTGCTTCTCATGCGAAGCTTTTGGTGATCCGTGTTGAACTGATTCATGAGATGGAGGATGTACAATCCATCCTTCTTGCTTGGTTTTGGGACTTGGACGCAGGAGAAGTTAGTTTTATGCGTGAAACCCATCTTCTTGTTCCTTTGTTTCCTGATCTGCATGTGGCCACCTCTAAAGCTGAAGCCTTGGATAGCATCATCTAGAATATTCATTATGTGGGTGTAGTCTTTTTTCTCGTAGTCTCTGGAAGGGTCAAAATACACGGCGTGGGAGACTTGCGGATAAAGAACGATAAGGACGGCGCGCCCGTTGCTGCAAGGAAAAGACACCTCAAATTATTCCCCATAGAGAGAGAAGGAATGATTGAAATGTATGAAAGGGTTGTTCGAAACTGACTTACTTTGGATGATAATGCACGAGGACAATTTCCCAGTCCTTATTCTGTACCATGAAGTTTTGGAGGTAGTCCCTAGCAGTTTCACGCTCAAAGTCGCCGAGAGTCAAGAAAGACTCGTGCATGTAGTACGGATCCGCCACACAGATTTGTGAGACTTCTTCACTGTTCATGACAGAGCTCATATGTAGCGCAAAAAGGCGGACGATTGTAAAATCGAGCCGCCTTGTCAGAAACATCTCAAAGATATGGTCAAACCACAGGAAGAACACCTCCGCGGGCCGTGTCTCGACGTAGCACTTTCCCTCAGGCACACGAGCCGCGTATGTCGGATATCCTGGATCCTTTGAGGCTAGTAGGCTTTTCTCAGTCGACAGCACATGGTCGTGCAGTCTCCTGAGATCCCCTGATAGTGCCTCCAGTGGTTTCGGCGGTAGCATCGGCTCGCCCGTGAGATGGAACATGGCCGCACCTTTTACGGGTACACGCTCTTCAGAATGCATCATTTGGTTGCTATGTGCTCTGGCTTGTTTGGAGGCAGCTATCTTCCCCGATCTCTTTCTCTCCTTTTTCTTGGGCACACCTTCTAGACCCTTCCTTAACCCCTGCCCCAGTGTTCCCGGGCTAAGTACTGTATGACCCTCGCGCTGGGATAGTTGAGCCTGTGTTGAGGCGGCATCTTCAGGCGTGTCCTGTGAGGATTTCATGAAGAGAGACTTTTTGCAATCCCTGCTACGACCTTCCTGCCCGGGCATATCATCCATATCCTCATTAGCAAGCTGATAGCCCGATTCGTCATATGGTTGACTCATCAATTCTATGTCACAGTCATACGCGTTTGTATTTAGGAAATCCACAGGGTCGACCTCCGTCTCATCATCCATTCTCTGTTCTACAGGACAAATTACATCAGCCAACACTATTGCACCCCCTTCATCATGTCGTCCACCACTCTCACCCGGCACTACAGGAGCTGGTAATTGCGTAGGCGGGGTGGTGGTCTCCGCACATGCTTGTTGATGTGTGGTTATTGGTGTGCTCTCGGCCGGCTCCAGACGAATAAGATTCTTCGGCCATAGCAGCACCCAACCCTTGCAGCTTCCAATCCGCGGCGGGGTCTCGTTGTCCGCTCCCACATGCTGTACTGGAGGAGGCAAATCCTCGTGCCCCGATTTCACACTGGACAAGCTAACCCTGAAGTGCCCAGCAGGGATCGGCTGGTTGTGGAACGTGGGTTGCAAGGGGTCCATTATCATCCCCTTTCCCACGTCCACCTTCTGGCCATTGATCAAGTAGAGTATGGTGCACGGGGTTTCTTTCGCCTGCAAACACATATGTCTGTGGCGTAAAACATCCGAAAGGCAACAAAAATGGAATATTATATATATATATATATATATATATATATATATATATATATATATATATATATATATATATATATATATGTTGGTGCGACATGTAATTACCGTGACGGCGTCGAGCTCAACCAAATATGAAGGCCCACCAAGCGCGCCAGAGACTGAGGACGGGCTGCTATGAGCGGGAGCGGCTGCGAGAGGAGGCCCAGTTGCATGAGCAAGTGATGGTGCGATGGTGTTGTTGTTCATGGAGTTGCTCCTGACGAAACTGGGCAACGGGAAATCATGTACTGTCTTGTCTGGATTTTCCTTCGTCCAGTTGATGATAACTGGAACCAAGTTAGTAGCAAAATCATTTCTGCAGGCAGTTACAGCTGCATTGACTGCCTGCTGTAGCAACTCATATTTGTCCTCGGCTGCTTTTTTCGCGTCCTCAGATGCTTTTTTCTCGACCGCAAGCTTCACCTTCGCGTCGATGTCCGCCTGACTAAACTTCTGTTTCTGCTTCTTGGCCTCCGGGCCCTCGTTGTAAAACACCTTCCATGTGGCGCCATCTCCAGCGCCGTGCACACGACCATATTGCAGCCGCTGGCCCAAAGGGAGTCCCTTAAGTTCGTTCAAGGCCCGGTTGAGAGGGGTGTCCCACTTGGGCCTCATCGGAGAAGTAGGGTTTTCGGCTGCAAGCTGGTGTTGCTTCTCCAGTAGTCTAATCAATTTCCTCGTGATCTTGTCCGTGTAAAAAAACCTTTTTCTCCTTGTCCTACTTGTAGCGGGCCCTGATGAAGTCATGCTCCAAGGGGTTGGTGAACTTCGCGAAGGGGTCTGGGAGACCCGCGGCTTCATGTTCCGCGTCCTCCTTATCCCATATGGGCCTTTTACCGAGGTAGCCACGGCTTCCGAGGCGATGCTTCCCCGTGTTCCTTTACTGAAGGCTCTTGAATTTCGCAGCCTTAGCCTTGGCATCCTCGGTAGCGAAAGTGTCCTTGAACTTTTCGAACTCCTCTTCCGTAAGTGTCGGATTTTCCTCTAGAATCTTGGACAGGGGTTCCTCAGCCTCAATAGCTCGTTTCACCCTCGATTTCCAGGAGGCCAAATCATTGTTGAACATGCCCATGGCGTGATTTTTAATCTTTTTCATCTTCGGATCATCCCACGGTTGTTCTATGTTATCATCCCGATCGGGGAACTTGAATCTCTTGTGCAACTTCGTTAGGAGCAACTGCGTCAAATGTTCTTTACTCCTTAAGTCATCGTCATTGATGCTTGCGCATTCCCGTAGGATGCATCCTACTTGGTTCCCATAGCACTTGCGAGGTTCTTCCGGCTCTAACAGCTCAAACTTGCCAGGTGCCATCTTTGTGATCACAAGTCGTCCAATCCCTAGTTTGTTAGGTTTTTGTATCCTTCTTATGCCTCTTTTTGGTACCGGCATCGGCGCTGGTATCTTCCCGGCGGTACCTTCCCCACCGGTCTCGGCGCCGCCATCGGTGCCGGCGCCGTCGGTGTCGGTGTCGGCGTCAGTACCATCATCGAGGCGAACCTGCAAACCTTTCTTAGCAGTCAAAAAGTCGATGTAGTCTTGTTCACCCTCATAATCCATCTCGTCTGCATCTTGGTCAGAAGGCCCAGTTTCTTCGTTGTTCGACATGTTTCCTATGATTAAGTGTCCTCATTTATTTCTAAAAGTATGAACAAATGAGAAATGAGATAAAAAAGAAATTTATGTGCCAGCACTCGATATGCCAACTATGTAGCACAAATCATGCCTTTATTCACGGGAAATTTCGGCATGACCTTTGCTAAAAAATGGACATATCGAGCGCCTGAAATTCACCGAAATGGAAATGAATCAACATTCCGGTGTAACATAGGCAACTCAGATCATTTACCAAAACATGACATGTCCAAAACATGACATATCCACATATCACATGTCCAGTTCAAATTTGCATATAAATTCAGCAAATTTTGAAACCTATCTAAATTCATAACTAAATAGATAACCTAATTAACATAACTAAAACCTAAGTAAATTAACCCTAGCTAGCAGAGA
>NC_041388.1:573005922-573012745 GCF_002162155.2 Triticum dicoccoides | reverse complement strand
CGCCGAGGTCGGGGGCGGGCGCGGCAGTGCGACGGGGACGGGGAAGAGAGAGTGGGGATTTGGGGGAAAAGAGGCGGGATGAAGCAGGGAGAGGGAGAATTTTGGGTTAAGTGGACGTAGCAGTAGCGCGTTTACACGAAACGCGCTACTACTACCTCGACTAGCTGTAGCGGTTTTCTGCAGAAACCGCTACTGCTACCTTGACTAGCTGTAGCAATTTTCTGCAGAAACCGCTACTGCTACCTTGACTAGCTGTAGCTCTTTTTCACTAAAGCGTTGCTGCTATAACCAGTTTCCCTTTTTTCTTTTCCTCAGCATAATAGGAACATATATATTACATCATTGGACCCTTGCATAATAATGGCTAAGTGTGTATACAAAATAGGAACACATATATATATTACATCATTGGACCCATGCATAATAATGGCGAATTAAGTGTGTATACAAAATAGGAACATATATATATATTACATCATTTGACCGATTCCTCAGCGCTGACGTTTTCGTTTTTGAGTCAGCTTCTTTCCCTTCTTGTTCGTCGAAGAATAATTGAGCCCCTCATTGTGACTTTGCCTTTTCCATGGAGTACGATTTTTATTTGGTAATGTAGTATTGATTCTTCTTTTGACGTATACTTCATCATCATCGTCATCTTCCCTCATTGGGTTGCCATACTGATCATAGTCTTCCTCGTTGGCGACTCCATCCATTCCAATGATGTTTCTTTTGCCTTTCCTCACGACAACACGACTGAGATTGCATGGGTCGGTTATGAAGAAGCATTGTGTCACGTGCTTAGCGTGTACCCATGGCTCGTTTTTTGCGATAGCGTTCACGGTAGCGCTCTTGGCGTCGGGTATAGTCATGGTAGTGAAAATCCGGCTTTCTCTTTCGACATTCTTAGCCCATCTGACACAGAACATCGTCGTGTTGTGCAGTCCAGAGTAGTCAAGCTCCCAGATCTCCTCGGCCCTTCCATAAAATCGTTCAGTTGCGCCGTTGTTGCTGCCGGTCATGCATTCCATCGTCACCCCTGAGTTCTGATATTCATCACTGTCCATATCTTTGGCCTCCGTCTAGAACGTGTATCCGTTGATATCATATGCCTGATAGGTTACGAGGTTGGGCGAGGGGCCATGTGCTAAGGCGTATATGAGCAATCCGTCCTTAGAGCCCTCCTCCGGGGGATTAGCAATAATATGCTCTTTGAACCAATGCAGGAAAGTGGAGTTGTGCTCTCTAGTAACTTCGGCGTCCGTCCTGCATACCCCCCGGTCATGATACTTCTTTGCGATAATTTCTTTGTGCAGTGCCACGAAAGGATCTACCTCGTCTAGGTGTTGTAGCACTACCAAGTTTGCTCTGTCAAAGTCGCTGCGTCAATCTGAGTATGCCACGTGCAGTTTCCTGCGACCGTTGCAGTGACCTTCTCCTTTGAGCCTCCCATCATGCTTATTAACGGGCAAACCAACACTAACACCAGGTGGCTGGTCTGCGCCATATAGAAAATTCTCACAGAAATAGATGCACTCTTGTGTCAAATAGCCCTAGACGATGCTTCCATCCGGACGGGACATGTTATGAACGAATCCTTTGATGATCCCATTCATCCTCTCAAACGGCATCATGTTGTGCAGGAATGACGGCCCCAGGTCTATTATGTCATCCACAATATGGACACACAGATGCACCATCACGTCAAAGAACGCGGGCGGGAAGTTCATCTCAAGCTCATTCAGTATCACAACGATCTCTTCCTGTAGCCTTCGGAGCTGCTTCACACTGATCGACTTTTGAGAGATGACGTCGAAAAAGTTGCAGAGACCAATAAGCGTGTCACGGACGTGCTTGTCCATTATCCCTCTAAGGGCAACAGGTAATATCTGCGTCATCATCACATGACAGTCATGAGACTTCATCCCGCTGAACCTTTTCTTGTCCGTGTCTAGATATCTACTTATCTTGCCACAGTAACCGGAACTAACTTTGACTCCGGTAAGGCACTTAAAGAATTGATTGATCTCGTCCTGACTTAAGGTGAAGCAAGAAGGGGGGCAATAATCCTCATTCTTTATTTTCTTGCCCTTCTTCTCCCGTGCCTCTGTCTCCGTCTCTGTCTCGTCTGACATTTTACGTGGCGGCATGTGCAGATCTTCCCTGATTTCCAAATCTTGCAAGTCTTTTCTTGCCTTCGGCCCATCCTTGGTCTTATCCGGCATGTTCATCAGTGTTGCAAGCAAGCTCTCAAGGACATTCTTACAGATATGCATTTGATCAAGGCAATGAGGTGTATCGAGTTTGTACCAGTACTCCAAGTCCCAGAACACAGACCTCGTCTTCCATACCTTCAACAGCGGATCCGGCGCCTTTCTCATCGTCTTTCCTGGCGCGGGGCACTCCTTCCAGTTTTTCAACAGCTCATCGATTTCGGCACCGCTCAGCTTATGTGGAGGTCCTCGATGCTCAGTGTGACCATTGAATAGATCTCCACGGTTTCTCCATGGGTCGTCCTGTTCGAGCCATCTTCGATGCCCCATGCACACGATTTTCCCAGACCCGCCATCTTTCCTTGACGTTAGCTGCTGAGACGTCGTATCATCCATGCACCGCGTGCATCCGCAATATCCATGGCACACCTGGCCTGCCACATATCCATAACCAAGGTAGTTGTGCACTGTCGTGATCAGCACGGCTCTCATGTTGAAATACTCGCCTTTGCTGGCGTCCCATGTCTTGGCCGGTGTTTTTCATAACGTGTCTAACTCCTCCTGAAGTAGCCCCAGATACAAATTAATATTATTTCCTGGTTGTTTCGTCCCTTGAATAAGCATGCTCATGTGAATGTACTTCAATTTCATGCACAACCAGGGGGGAGGTTGTACATCCATACAAACGCGGGCCATGTGCTATGGTTGGTGCTCTGGTTGCCAAACGGATTCATGCCATCGGTACACGCGCCGAGCACGATGTTCCTTGCATCACATTCAAAATACTGATAGAAGCTGTTCAACGCTCTCCACTGGCTTCCATCCTTGACGTGTCTCAGCTTCGGATCATCTCCATCGTCGGGCTTCTTCCTCTCCGCGTGCTAGCGCATTAGCTTTACTTCCTTGGGATCTACAAAATACCTCTGGAGACGGGGAGTGATCGGTAAGTACCATACCACTTTCTGGGGACATTTCTTCCCGGCCTTCTTGTATCGAGAAGCATTGCACACCGGACAACTTGTTTTTTCCGCGTGCTCCTTCCGATAAATTATGCAATCGTTGATGCATGCATGGTATTTAACGTGTGGCAGATCAAGAGGGCACACGATCTTCTTGGCCTCATCAACACTACTAGGACATAGATTACCCTCGGGAAGAACATCCTTTAGGTACTTGAGATGCTCATCAAGGCTAGTGTCGGTCCATTTGTTTTTAGCCTTCGTCTTCAGCACTTGGAGCGTGAAACTCAAGCGGGTCACCTCAGGATTGCAACCATCATACAATGGAGTGGTCGAGTCTACCACCAGTTGCTCGAGCTTAGCCTCCTCTCTAGAAGCAGCTCTCTCAGTACTCGTCTCCTTGCGAAGCAATGCTTGAACATGAGGGTCCCGCACGATTGAACTTAGTACCGACGAACTCTTCTGCGTGGAGTCCATGTCGTTCTCTCCGCCGCCATGTCCAGCCCCTTCTCCGCCGCCATGTCCGGCCTCTTCCCCGCCGCCATTATCGATCATCTCTTCGTCTTGCCCCGTGTCATCATTGCCTGCCCCGTCGGCATCCTCAACATCGTCATCCTCATCTTCAGTTATCCACCGAGTATATCCATCCATGAAACCAGTCATGAGCAGGTGCGCTTCGACACGACCATCGACATGGGGGTCAAGCCAAACTATTCCTTTGCATTTTCGACACGGACATAAAACCTCTGTCAGGTTATTTTCCTTCATGTCCTGCACCGCCGACCGCAACCACCTGTCCACCATCGTTCCACTGCCCATCGTGAACTCTGCACGGTAATAATAAACAAATTGATTATAAAAATGCGTGCATTCATCAAAGTCATACAAAAATTTGGCATGACCTTCCTTAAAAGTAGGACATATATAGATCTAGAGTTTGCCCGGAATTCGCCGAAACGGAAATAAATCGACATTTTGGCAAAATATAGGCAACTCAAATGCACAATTTGGCGTCAACTCATGCCACACACACAAATTCCATAAAAATATCACACACACATGCATAAACATATTTCCATTTTGCAAAAGCATGAAATATTAATCACACCTCTATCTCGAGATCGAGCACACGGTGGAGATGATGATGTAGGGAGGTCAAAAGTACACAAAGCTCTTCTTGACAAAGAAAGATCTAGTTAGGGGGCAAATAGGTCACTTAACTAAATGCTACATCTACCTAGCTAGCTAATTTGGGAGGAGACAACTTCAACTAGTGGAGGGGGGAGGAAAAAGAGAAAGGAGATGAATTAATGGAGGTGGTGTAGTTATAGCTAGGAGTAATGAAGAGAGAGAAAGGTAGGTAGAAGAGGGAGAGTAATGGGGGGAGAAGTATTTAGGAAGAAGAAGAGTGAGAGAGGGAGGATGTGGGAGGGTAGGGAAAAGGGAGGAGAGGAGATGGGGAGGGGGAGGTGGAAAAGGTGGTGGGTCCTGCGTCTTAGCAGTAGCGTGGGAGAGAAAGCGCGCTGCTGCTAAGAGCGTAGCAACAGCGCATTTTTCTGTCACGCGCTACTGCTAAACGGGCCAACCCTGTGCACATTTTCAAAATTAGCAGCAGCAAAAAAGCGCGCTGCTACTATGGCATTAGCAGCAGCGCGCTCCCTGGCACCGCGCTACTGGTAAACTTATGTCGTTGTGTACTGTCGGTGGATTTTTGTAGCAGCGCGGTTTAAGCGTCACGCGCTACTGCTAAGTTTGCACTAGTAGCGAGCTTTCCGTAGCCGCGCTACTACTACTTAGCAGCAGCACCTGTTTTTATGCCGCGCTGCTGCTAAGATTCTGTGTATAAGGTTTTCCCTAGTAGTGACCAACAACTTTCCTTGATTCAGTGGAAGTCCTGTCTCGCTCCTACCTAGATCATCTACCCACTTGGCATCTATACTACGAACAAGAACCTACATAAAAGACTGGAATAACCAAATCACAGGTGACACAACTTGCAGCAAGAAATCATCACTAAACCCATTTACCTTGACATCAAGATAATATTCAATACTCTACTACTGGATGGGTAAACGGACAAGACTGATGGAATAACGGTACTTAAAGATGATATCATACGCCAAAATTAGTTGTTCTATACAATTGGTTCTATGAAGGACCCGATGTGTGTGATTAAAGAGCGTATGGATATATCTATTAAATACTCCCTCCGATCCTTTTTACTCTGCATATATGGATTGTCTGAAGTCAAACTTCGTAAAGTTTAACCATATTTATATGAAAAAACATTAACATCTATAATGCTAAATTTATACAATATGAAAAGTAAAGTCATGACGCATCTAATGTTGTTGATTTCACATTCTAAATGTTTGTATTTTTTCTATAAACTTGGTTAAAGTTTACGAGGTTTGACTTCAGACAAATCTTATATGCAAACTAAAAAGGACCGGAGGGAGTACGAAGGGGAGGAAGAGGGCCCCGCGCCACCGAAATGTTACGCGAGGGGGAGGAACAGGGCCCGCCACTAATAGAAAAAGGGACATTTGTCCCGGTTCAAAGGGCCTTTAGTCCCGGGAGTCATTACTAAAGCCTCCCTCTCCGGTTCTTACACGAACCGGGACTAAAGGCCGTCTACGTGGCCGCTGTCTGGAGCTCCACCCTTAGTTCCGGTTGGTGGGACTAAAGGTATTTTTCCGTATTTAAAAAAAATGATTTTTTTTCATTTTTCAAATTTCTGAATAATTTCCAATTTAGTCTCTAATCACTGCTCTATTTAACCTCTAATCTCTAGTAACCACTCATCATTACAAATCATCTAACTTCCCGGCCGGTCAACCATCCTCTCACTACTCCAGCCTGAGCACGCTTAACTTTCGGGTTCTATTCCCCTCGTTTCCAAGTCTACACTTGTTGTTTTCCTAACAATAGTAAGATGTCAATCCTATTAACCCTCAGGAGTTTAGCTTGAGCATGAAGTCACACGTTTCACTGTTTGAGTTTGAAACTATTATTCTAAAAACAATAATTATTTAGTAACACTAATATTTCTTAAATAAGTAGTTTGACCAAATTTGACCAAAATTCAAAAAATTGAAATAATTATTTAGTAACACTAATATTCTTAAATAATTATGTAGTAACACTAATATTTCTTGAATAAGCAGTTTGAACAGATTTGACCAAAATTCAAAAAAACTATAATAATTATTTAGTAACACTAATATTCTTGAATAATTCTTTAGTAACACTAATATTCTTGAATAATTCTTTAGTAACACTAATACTTATTGAATAAGTAGTTTGACTTGATTTAACCAAAATTCAAAAAAAAACTGAAATTTGAGCATAACTTTTTTTCCTTTTAGAATTTGAGGATTCTAAAAATTTGTAAACAGGCCGTAGGCTGTAAAAATCAGATGCGGATTTTCGTGCTGAACATTTTGATATATTATACGTTTTTTCGACATTGTATGCAAAAGTTATAGCCGTTTTACTTTTTCATGACACTTTTTTGCAGAACATGTCCAAATTTAAGGTTTTTAATTTTCCTAACTAGTAGATGTAGTAATATAACTACATCTCGAAGAATTTTATTTTTTGAAGTTTTTATCATTTTCTTTTGCTTTCTACAATACTGAAAAGACGATCCAC
>NC_041388.1:573002917-573005766 GCF_002162155.2 Triticum dicoccoides | reverse complement strand
TTAGTCCCGGTTTGAGACACGAATCGGGACTAAAAGGTGCGATGTCCTTTAGTCCCAGTTCGTATCTCAAACCGGGACTAAAGATTAGACCTTTAGTCCCGGTTTGAGACACGAACATGATCTAAAGGGCATTGCACCCTTTAGTCCCGGTTTGAGACACGAACCGGGACTGAAGGTCTAATCTTTAGTCCTGGTTTGAGATACGAACTGGGACTATAGGGCATCGCATCCTTTAGTCCCGGTTCGTGTCTCAAATCGGGACTAAAGGGCTCGTTTGAACCGGGACTAATGCCTTTAGCCGCACGAACCTGGACCAATGCTCACATTAGTCCCGGTTCGTGAGTGAACCGGGACTAATGTGTTTATCTGGCCCAAACGAAAGCTCCGTTTTCTACTAGTGCGCCGCCGCCGGCACCACACGGGCTTCGCCCGGCGGTGCTCGCCGGCGGCCGCGAGAAAGGGACGCGGAAAAGGGAAGTTAGTCGGCGGCGCGATGGAAGGCATCTGTATCGCTCGCGGGAGCGACATGGGGCGTGATGTAAGCACACCGGTGCCTGTCCGCCGCCCCTCGCCGTCTTCTCTTGGGTTATCGTTTCGGCACATAACCGTTGCAGCAAAACAACACGCCAACTTTGATGGTGCTGGTTGCAGCCCATCGCGGCGGTACCCATCGTTGTCTCAGCGCCGCTTTGTCGGTTGAAGGAAAACAAAACACCGGCTCCAGCTTCTGTCGATAATAGTTCTAGCCTCTACATTACATGGTTGTAGCTCCGCTATTATCGGTTCCAGCAAATATCAGAGGATTGCGACTCGTTGCCTCCGTCCGTCCTTGCTGCAAAAAAACCAACGATGGCGTCGCCGCTGCAGCTCCGATGAGCAAGGATGTAGCATCTGCGAGCATGGTTGTAGCAAAAATCATCGACGACAGCACCGCCGGCTGCAGCCCCGGTGAGCATGGTTGTAGCATATGTGAGCATGGTTGTAGCAAAAATATGTCGACGACAGCGTGGCCAGTTGCATCTCCGGTGAGCATGGTCGTAGCTTCTGGGCGATGCCGTGGCCGGTTGTATCAAATTATGTGGCCGGTTGTAGCACACAAGGACGTCGGTTCCATTAAAAAAACCGTCATGCCTTGGCCGGTGGGCACCACCACCACAGCTAGTTGTAACAGCCGTCAACAGCGGTTGTAGCAAGGCCGTGCGCACACCACCAGTCGGCGTTGCAACGTTCTGATGGATGGTGCTAGTAGCTATGCCAGCGGGACTCGAAGCCGGAGTTGGGCGGAGGACATCGCTGGGATCCGCGAGGGTTGTAGGTGGCGATGGCCATGGGATGGGAGAGGGTCTCGCCGGCAACAATGGAGCGATGAGGTTGGGCGCCGAGCAAGCTGTGTAGGTGCCGTGGAGGTACACCGGTTCCAGCTTATCGGGTAGTCGCTCGGCAGCCATGGCCGGGAGTTCAGAGGTGTCACATCCCTAGTCTGGTATGACCTAGATTAGCTGGTCATTTGTGCATCATGTTTAAATTTCATTTAAATTTGAAATGAGGATTGGTGGAACCCTCAGAATCATTTTTGAAAATGACCCAAATAAAAATTTCTCCAAAAGGGTCCAAGAAAATGCTCATGATGCCCTCTAAAAATATTGGACAGAGATAAAAATCAAAACAATATTTTTAGGAGCTCATGGACATTTATTTTGGCCATTTGGATTAATTCGATAAATATTTGCATTTGAAATATATTTCTATATATATGAAATATGGTCCAAAAATTATGCCAATTATACAAGAGTTCTGGAATAATACCATTAGCCCCTACAAAAATTGGCATAATAAAATTAAATGATTTGATATATTTATTAAATCAAACAAATGTCAGAAAAAAATGGAAACAGAAATAAAAGGAAGGAGGACTTACCTGGGCCTCCCCTCCCCTGTGCGGCCCAGCTGGCCGGCCCAGCCGACTGGCTAGCGCCAGTCGTCCTCCACCTCCCGCCAGGAGGCCAGAGGCGTGTGGCCGGCGCGTGCGCACCGCCGTGCCGCCACGGCACCTGCCTGCCTGTCCTCCCCTCGACGCCTGGACGTCCGGAACGTCGCCACGCGCTGCCCCGCACCGTTCTCACTCTCCCTCGCCCTCCTCCTCTTCCCCTGCTCTCTCTCCCTCTCACCCGAAGCACCACCGCCGCCGCAGCTCGCCACCGACGCGCTCCCCGCCGTCCCCTCGCCCCTCCGTAGAGCCCCCGAGCTCCGCCGCGACCCCCTCTACTTCCTCGCCGAGCCACGCAAGCCGGAGAGCCCCGTGGAGCCGTCGCCGTCGCCATCCTCGCCTCCGGCCGCCGTGGGTATTCGCCGTCAATTCGGGAGCTTCCGGGCATCCCCGACCTCGCCTTCGCGCTCGCTGGATCCGCGGTGAGCTCCTCCACCGTTCCCCTCTCTTCTCCCTCCCGTTCCCGTGCCGTAGCGCCGCTCCCCACCACGGCCGAAGCCCCTCGCCGCCGTCCATGTCGCCGCCGCCGTCTCGGCCCGCCTCCGCCCAAACCAAGCCTCCCTCCGCGTTCCTGGTGCCACGAGGGTGCCGCCGGACCCCTCAGGTGGCCTCCCCGTGCCCCGCAGCCCGATCCCGCTCGCGCCCGAACTCCGGCAGCCGCCCCGAGCTTCGCTCCGGCGAGCTCCGCCGCCCCCGCAGCCTTCCGCGTGCCCCACTAGATGCGCGTGAGCGCGGGCTTCGCGTGGGTGGTCTCCGCCGCCCGAATGGTCGCCGGAACGGCGATCCCGAGCCCCTCCGCCGTCTCGGGCCTCGCCGGCGGCTAAACGCCGGTGGGATTGACCGGTCAACCGCGCTAACCCCC
>NC_041388.1:573001795-573002550 GCF_002162155.2 Triticum dicoccoides | reverse complement strand
TGACCAGTGGGCCCGACCCCCCCCCTAACCTTTTAACTAAATTAATTAACCCCTGTTAACCCCAGTGTCACTGACGTGTGGGACCCACACGTCAGGTTTGACCCTGGACAGGCCAGTTGACCGCTGACGTCGTGCTGACGTCATGCTGGCGCAATAATATAATTTCTGGATTTAAATTAAATCAGGAAAATTCCAGAAATTGATTTAAACTTCAAAAATTCATAGAAATTCAACCGTAGCTCAGATTGAAATAATTTATATATGAAAATTTATCAGAAAAATGCAATCTTTCCATCTGTACTAGTTTCATGCATGACAAACCAACTTATACATGCTGAATATGGGAAAACACATTATGGCATATATAAGAGACTTAATTTAGAAATGCATTTGAACCTTTGGTTCAAATGGACTTCAAACCAAGTGAACACTAGTTGCATTAGCTCAACAGCATCACATCTACATGCCATGTTCATGCATCATATTGTTGCATATGATTGTGTTTTGATTGCCGGCACCGTTCCTTCTCGATAGGTCCTGCTCCGGAGACGTTCCAGAGTACCTGTCTGTGAAGCAGTGCCTTCCTTGTTGATTTACCAGGCAAGCAAACCCCCTTGTTCATTTCGATAAAACCCTACTCTCTCGCTCCTGCTCTCAGTTATTGCATTAGGACAACAACGATTCATCTGCTACTTTGTGCTGCGGTAGTTGAACCCATTCCTCTGCATGACCTGTCATTGCCACAGTAAATAGCT
>NC_041388.1:572993780-573001079 GCF_002162155.2 Triticum dicoccoides | reverse complement strand
CCACTTTGGGTTTACGACTAGCCATGTCAGCCCGGGCTCTTTATCATATGGATGCTAGCGACACCATCATATACGTGTGCCAAAATGCGCAAACGGTCCCGGGCAAAGGTAAGGCGACACCCGTGGGGATACCGTGCGTGAGGCCGCAAAGCGATATGAGGTGTTACATGCTAGATCGATGTGGCATCGAGTCGGGGTCCTGACAGCTTTGGTATCAGAGCCTGACTGCCTGTAGGATTACCAAGCCATACTGGTCGAAGTTGAGTCTAGAAATTCTTTAGTTATATAAGGGAATTGATTGTGGGATGGAACGTAAGGCTCTTTTTACTCCTTTACCTCATGGCCTTCTGATCTGAGTCATCCTATCTTTCCGACGGGGTTAAGGAACTAGGCTTCTCCTCCGTCTATCAGGATCACGTGTTACTACTCCGTAGTTCCATAGGATTGGTTGATCAGAGTCATACCCCAGTTTTGAGTACTTCCGGTGTAGTCTGTTTGGTACTATCCCAAAACCTTGAGTGGTGATGATGAGTATGTTACCACCCCATGTTTAGTAGGATGTCTCATTCTGAGCATTTTACTGCCGTTATGCTGTCGGATTTTCCCTAGGAGTTCGAGTGATACTAATTCCTTGTCCTACATTCTACAGTCCTTAGTTGTTGCTGATTCCGTCCTTGATTCGTTTCTCAGGATGTCATCAGCTAAGCGAAGTTCCATTTCTCGTAGCCAGAACCACGGAGATGGTAGGGATGAGGATCCTCCCGACCAGCCTTCGTTGACAGAGTTCATGCTGGAGATGGAGAGGAACAAGCGTGAGTCCAACCACTTGTTGGCACGTATCGAGGAGAACACCGCACATCAGTCCAACAAGTCCGTGACCATTCATGACTTCATTCGCTTGCACCCACCTACCTTTCATCATTCCATCGAGCCACTCGATGCAGATGATTGGCTCCGTAGCATCACTCATAAGCTGCGTTCCGCGAACGTAGCTGAAGATAAGAAGGTCACTTATGCCACATATCACCTGGAAGGTCCTGCTAGTCTTTGGTGGCAGAACTACGAGGCTATGCTTCCAGCTGGCCAGATTCCTACCTGGAAGGATTTCACTGAGGCTTTTCGCGAGCATCACATTCCCCAAGCCCTCCTTGATCGCAAGAGAGAGGAGTTCTGTAGTTTCACCCAGAGTAAGTTGGCTGTTGATGCTTATAGCAGAGAGTTCGAGAACCTCGCCCGTTATGCCACAGAAGAAGTGTCCACGGATGCTAAGAAGCAGGCTAGGTTCCGGAAGGGTCTCAACCCCAAGTTGCGTCGTGATCTCCACCTGCATCATTGTGATACATTCCAAGCCCTTGTGAACAAGGCCATCAATGCAGAGACAGCTCAACTCACTTACGAGGAGTCTCGTAAGCACACCCGTGATTTGGGATCTTCCTCCGGTTCTAGTTCCCAGAAACGCCGGATTTGGGTTCCAAACTCCGCTCTTCCTTCCGGTTATACACCGAGGTCATCTCATGTGGTGCCTCCTCCAGCTCAGTCGTATGTTCCACCCAGGCCTACTGGTAGACCGCTTGTTAGTGCGGGTCCCCGTCCAACCTTAGGGACTTGCTTCACATGCGGGAAGCCAGGACACTATGCACGTAATTGCTCTCAAACTAGTTATGCTCCACCCCAGCCTGAGAAGACTGTTGGCTGTATTAAGCCATCACGCAAGATGATCAGTGCCAAGTCAGTTTCCACTGAACGTGGACGTGTGCATCACGTCTCAGCTAAAGACGCTCATGATGATCCAGATGTCGTTCTTGGTACACTCCTTGTCAATTGTCACCCAGCATCAGTTCTATTCGATACTGGAGCATCGCACTCCTTCATTTCTGAAAGCTATGCTAACTTGCACAACATGTCATTTTGTGATATGCCAACTCCGCTAGTCATCCAAACTCCTGGATCCAAATGGCAAACCTCTAGTGTAAGCCATGGTAATGAAATCCTTGTTGACAGACTTGTATTCCTTGCATCACTTGTAGCCCTCAAGTCTTCAGATATTAACATCATCTTGGGTATGGACTGGATGACAGCTCATCATGCCAAGATTGATTGTTACACAAGATCTGTTCAGCTTACACACCCATCTGGCAAGATAGTCACCGTCTCCACTAGAGTTGCAAAGCGTCAGCTCTATTCTCTTAATGCCAACCCTCTTCCAGACCTTGAAGATATCCCGGTAGTCCGTGACTTTCCGGATGTCTTTCCAGAGGAACTGCCAGGTGTTCCACCTGACAGAGATGTAGAGTTCGTCATAGATCTTATCCCAGGAACAGCTCCAATCTCCCGGAGACCTTACAAGATGGCACCCTTAGAACTAGCCGAGCTTAAGAAACAACTCGATGAGTCCTTGCAAAAGGGTTTCATCCGTCCTAGTTCTTCTCCTTGGGCTTGCCCCGTCCACTTTGTCAAGAAGAAAGACGGTACGGACCGGATGGTCGTTGATTATCGTCCCGTTAATTTGGTCACGATAAAGAACAAGTATCCGCTCCCCAGGATCAACGACCTGTATGATCAGCTCGCTGGATCCTCAGTCTTTTCCAAGATGGATTTAAGGTTAGGATACCACCAAATCAAAATCAGAAGCGGGGACATTCCCAAGACAGCTTTTGTCACTCGTTATGGTCAGTACGAGTACACCGTCATGTCCTTTGGCCTAACCAACGCCCCAGCCACATTCTCCCGCTTGATGAACTCGATCTTCATGGAGTACTTAGATAAGTTCGTCGTGGTTTACCTCGATGATATTCTTATTTACTCGAAGAACGAGGAAGAGCATGCCGAACATCTTAGACTTGTGTTAGAAAAACTCAGAGAGCACCGCCTTTATGCCAAGTTCTCCAAGTGTGAATTTTGGTTGCCAGAAGTGACCTACCTAGGCCACGTAATCTCTGGTAAGGGCATTGCTGTCAATCCCGAGAGAGTCAAGGCCGTTCTCGATTGGACTCCACCTGAAACAGTGAAACAAGTTAGGAGTTTCCTTGGTCTAGCCAGCTATTGTCGCCGCTTTGTTGAAAACTTCTCCAAAGTAGCCAAACCCCTCACGGAACTTCTCAAGAAAGATAAAAAGTTTGAGTGGTCCCCACAGTGTGAGTACAGTTTTCAGGAACTGAAAAGGCGCCTGACTTCTGCTCCCATACTTGTGCCACCGGATTTCACTAAAGACTTTATTATCTACTGCGACGCCTCACGACAGGGACTAGGTTGCATTCTTATGCAGGATCGTCATGTGATTGCCTATGCATCTCGACAGTTGCATCCACATGAGGAGAATTATCCTACACATGATCTAGAGCTTGCAGCCGTAGTCTATGCACTCAAGACCTGGTGACATTACCTACTTGGTAAACATTGCGAGATCTACACCGATCACCAGAGTCTCAAGTATATCTTCACCCTACCGGATCTGAACCTTAGGCAAAGACGTTGGTTGGAGTTGATCACAGATTATGATCTAGGGATTACCTACACCCCAGGCAAAGCCAATGTCATGGCTGATGCTCTAAGCCGTAAATCCTATTGCAACAATCTCATGTTGCAGCAAGGCCAACCACTTCTCCATGAGGAATTCTGTAAGCTTAATCTTCACATAGCTCCTCGCGGATTCCTTTCTACCCTGGTGGCGAAACCTGATCTTGAAGATCGGATTATCGCTGCTCAAAAGCAAGACACAGGAATTTCTCGGATCAAGAGAAACATTAAGAAGGGAGTTGGTGGATGTTTCTCTATGGATGATCGTGGTGTTGTTTTCTTTGAGAATCGCTTGGTGGTTCCCAAGAATCAACATCTGTGACATTTGATCCTTAAGGAGGCGCATGAATCTCCTCTCACGATTCATCCCGGTAGTACTAAGATGTATCAGGACCTACGCCAGAGGTTCTGGTGGACTAGGATGAAGAGAGAAATCGCTGAGTTCATTGCTAAATGTGACATTTGTCGTCGCGTTAAGGCAGAGCATCAAAGACCTGCTGGCACCCTTCAGCCTTTAGCTATTCCTGAGTGGAAATGGGATAAAGTTGGTATGGACTTCATTACCGGCTTTCCCAGGACCAAGAAAGGGAATAACGCTATCTTCGTAGTCGTTGATCGTCTTTCCAAAGTGGCTCACTTCCTTCCTGTTCGAGAGAGTATCACTGCTAGTCAGCTTGCTGACTTATATATTTCTCGAATAGTGTCACTCCATGGTGTTCCACTAGAGATCAACTCAGACCGTGGCAGTCTTTTCACTTCTCATTTCTGGGAGAGTTTCCAAACTGCCATGGGAACCCATCTTTCCTTCAGTACCGCTTTCCACCCTCAGTCGAGTGGTCAGGTGGAACGGGTCAATCAAATTCTCGAAGACATGCTCAGAGCTTGCGTTATCTCATTCGGTATGGATTGGGAGAAATGTCTTCCTTTCGCCGAGTTTGCTTATAACAACAGCTACCAATCCAGCCTCAATAAAGCTCCTTTTGAGGTTCTCTATGGACGAAGATGTCGAACACCTTTGAACTGGTCAGAAACCGGTGAAAGACAATTCTTTGGACCGGATATGATCCAGGAGGCAGAAGAGCAAGTTCGCATCATTCATGAGAATTTGAAAACAGCCCAGTCTCGTCAAAAAAGTCAGTACGATCGTCATCATAAGGATATGACTTATGAGATTGGCGACCAAGCTTACCTTCGGGTTACTCCTTTGAAGGGTACCCATCGTTTCGGTATCAAGGGCAAGTTGGCTCCTCGTTACATTGGTCCTTTTCGTATTCTCGCTAAACGAGGAGAGGTTGCCTACCAATTGGAACTACCTCCACATCTTTCTCGAGTTCATGATGTCTTCCACGTCTCTCAACTCAGGCGTTGCTTCTCGGATCCCATCCGCGAAGTGGACCACGAAACGCTTGATCTCCAAGATAACCTCACATACCGAGAGTACCCGGTTCGCATTCTTGATCAAGCAGAGCGTGTCACCCGACGTCAGAACATCAAGTTTCTCAAAGTTCAGTGGTCTCATCATTCCGAGAGAGAAGCTACTTGGGAGCGAGAAGATCGTCTTCGACTGGAGTACCCCGCTTTCTTTCCGTCGACCCCTGAATCTCGGGACGAGATTCTGTCAAGTGGGGGCGAGTTGTCACATCCCTAGTCTGGTATGACCTAGATTAGCTGGTCATTTGTGCATCATGTTTAAATTTCATTTAAATTTGAAATGAGGATTGGTGGAACCCTCAGAATCATTTTTGAAAATGACCCAAATAAAAATTTCTCCAAAAGGGTCCAAGAAAATGCTCATGATGCCCTCTAAAAATATTGGACAGAGATAAAAATCAAAACAATATTTTTAGGAGCTCATGGACATTTATTTTGGCCATTTGGATTAATTCGATAAATATTTGCATTGAAATATATTTCTATATATATGAAATATGGTCCAAAAATTATGCCAATTATACAAGAGTTCTGGAATAATACCATTAGCCCCTACAAAAATTGGCATAATAAAATTAAATGATTTGATATATTTATTAAATCAAACAAATGTCAGAAAAAAATGGAAACAGAAATAAAAGGAAGGAGGACTTACCTGGGCCTCCCCTCCCCTGTGCGGCCCAGCTGGCCGGCCCAGCCGACTGGCTAGCGCCAGTCGTCCTCCACCTCCCGCCAGGAGGCCAGAGGCGTGTGGCCGGCGCGTGCGCACCGCCGTGCCGCCACGGCACCTGCCTGCCTGTCCTCCCCTCGACGCCTGGACGTCCGGAACGTCGCCACGCGCTGCCCCGCACCGTTCTCACTCTCCCTCGCCCTCCTCCTCTTCCCCTGCTCTCTCTCCCTCTCACCCGAAGCACCACCGCCGCCGCAGCTCGCCACCGACGCGCTCCCCGCCGTCCCCTCGCCCCTCCGTAGAGCCCCCGAGCTCCGCCGTGACCCCCTCTACTTCCTCGCCGAGCCACGCAAGCCGGAGAGCCCCGTGGAGCCGTCGCCGTCGCCATCCTCGCCTCCGGCCGCCGTGGGTATTCGCCGTCAATTCGGGAGCTTCCGGGCATCCCCGACCTCGCCTTCGCGCTCGCTGGATCCGCGGTGAGCTCCTCCACCGTTCCCCTCTCTTCTCCCTCCCGTTCCCGTGCCGTAGCGCCGCTCCCCACCACGGCCGAAGCCCCTCGCCGCCGTCCATGTCGCCGCCGCCGTCTCGGCCCGCCTCCGCCCAAACCAAGCCTCCCTCCGCGTTCCTGGTGCCACGAGGGTGCCGCCGGACCCCTCAGGTGGCCTCCCCGTGCCCCGCAGCCCGATCCCGCTCGCGCCCGAACTCCGGCAGCCGCCCCGAGCTTCGCTCCGGCGAGCTCCGCCGCCCCTGCAGCCTTCCGCGTGCCCCACTGGATGCGCGTGAGCGCGGGCTTCGCGTGGGTGGTCTCCGCCGCCCGAATGGTCGCCGGAACGGCGATCCCGAGCCCCTCCGCCGTCTCGGGCCTCGCCGGCGGCTAAACGCCGGCGGGATTGACCGGTCAACCGCGCTAACCCCCCCCCCTGACGCTGACCAGTGGGCCCGACCCCCCCCCTAACCTTTTAACTAAATTAATTAACCCCTGTTAACCCCAGTGTCACTGACGTGTGGGACCCACACGTCAGGTTTGACCCTGGACAGGCCAGTTGACCGCTGACGTCGTGCTGACGTCATGCTGGCGCAATAATATAATTTCTGGATTTAAATTAAATCAGGAAAATTCCAGAAATTGATTTAAACTTCAAAAATTCATAGAAATTCAACCGTAGCTCAGATTGAAATAATTTATATATGAAAATTTATCAGAAAAATGCAATCTTTCCATCTGTACTAGTTTCATGCATGACAAACCAACTTATACATGCTGAATATGGGAAAACACATTATGGCATATATAAGAGACTTAATTTAGAAATGCATTTGAACCTTTGGTTCAAATGGACTTCAAACCAAGTGAACACTAGTTGCATTAGCTCAACAGCATCACATCTACATGCCATGTTCATGCATCATATTGTTGCATATGATTGTGTTTTGATTGCCGGCACCGTTCCTTCTCGATAGGTCCTGCTCCGGAGACGTTCCAGAGTACCTGTCTGTGAAGCAGTGCCTTCCTTGTTGATTTACCAGGCAAGCAAACCCCCTTGTTCATTTCGATAAAACCCTACTCTCTCGCTCCTGCTCTCAGTTATTGCATTAGGACAACAACGATTCATCTGCTACTTTGTGCTGCGGTAGTTGAACCCATTCCTCTGCATGACCTGTCATTGCCACAGTAAATAGCT
>NC_041388.1:572983840-572992903 GCF_002162155.2 Triticum dicoccoides | reverse complement strand
CCTCGCCAGGCTTCCGCTTGAAGGTTGCCGAGATACATGACGTGTACATGGCGGTAAGTGGCGAGAGCGTGTGTGAAGAAGTACACCCCTGCAGGGTTAACATGATCTATTCGAATAGCCGGGTCCGCGGTTATGGACTTCTTGGATGCTTACATGGTACATAGACAACTTGAAGTGGATACTATAAAATGCTCAAGACAAGTGTGAGTGCTATGGATGGCCTTCTCGTAGGGAGACGGGGATGAATCCATAGTAGCGTATTGTGTGGTGATTAGTGGACTCGTGTACGTTGTTTCACCTCAAGAGTTTCTGGTAGTCGTAGAATAGGATAGCCAGAGAGTCAAAGCTGGCTTGCTGCAACTAAACCCCACATTACCCTCTTGATACCAATGCATGTATGATAGGATCTGATGTAAGTCTTGCTGAGTACCTTTGTACTCATGTTGCTTTATTTATGTTTTTGCAGCGGAGACTTCGGTCTTACTAGTGTTCCCATGGACTTCGACTAGTAGCTAGTACCTCAGCTACGATCTTGATCGGATGTTGTAGATAGTCAGGCTCTTTAGCCTTTTTCTTTTGTAGATGTCTGTACCCAGACATGTAATGCTTCCGCTTGTTGCTTGTATGCTCTGTATGATGGGTCTTGTGACCCCTGTTTGCAATATATGCTATGACGGCTCTTCTGAGCCTTTATCTATATGAGTTGTTGAGTTATGCTGTGATGCCATGTTGTACAGCACATACTTGCATGTTATGCATACGTGTAATGTGTATTGCTATGTGTGGGATCTGACTATCTAGTTGTTTATTCTTAGTAGCCTCTCTTACCGGGAAATGTCTCCTAGTGCTTCCACTGAGCCCTGGTAGCTTGCTACTGCTCCGGAACACTTAGGCAGGCCGGCACGTGTCCTTCTTCGATCCTGTGTCTGTCCCTTCGGGGAAATGTCACGCGATGAATACCGGAGTCCTGCTAGCCCGCTACAGCCCGGTTCACCGGAGTCCTGTTAGCCCAGTGCTACAGCCTGGATTCACTCGCTGATGACCGACACGTTCGATGCTGGGTCATGGATGCCTGTCCCTGTAAGTTAGTGCCACTTTGGGTTTACGACTAGCCATGTCAGCCCGGGCTCTTTATCATATGGATGCTAGCGACACCATCATATACGTGTGCCAAAATGCGCAAACGGTCCCGGGCAAAGGTAAGGCGACACCCCTGGGGATACCGTGCGTGAGGCCGCAAAGCGATATGAGGTGTTACATGCTAGATCGATGTGGCATCGAGTCGGGGTCCTAACAAGAGGCACGGAATTGGGAGCGGAGAAAGACAGGCGACAACGAGAGGCTACGCGCTGCGTTGCGGGAGATAAGACAAAGGAAAAGCAGTGTGCATGGGGCCAAAAGCGACCTGGTCGTTTTTTCTTCTTTTTCTTGGTGTGTTGGGCTGCTCGCCACAATGTTATCTGTACTCGATGTTGGTTGCTTTGAAATACAAAGCGGGGGAAACCCTTTTTCGGTAAAAACGACCTGGTCACGTACACAAGGGCCTAAGTATTAGCAAGCGAGTCGTCCGGCGGAACGTTCGGCCGGCGTCTCGGATACAAACGATTTCCTTTCATTAATTATTTTCAGAGATCTTACGAAGCATTACATTAGTAAGCCTGAAGCCACCATCTTGGCGACACCCATCGCTACACCTGTGCCGAATGTCCGAACCTAATACCAAACAGACATCGCATCAAAACCTAACATCTAATGCTGGATGCCCCATCCCAACCACATACCGGGAATGGGTCACACACCAGTCTGGCGCACTCACTGAGGCTACCGCCGCCATTATTCACCTAACCATCTTCAGAGCAGGTACCATGCCAGGTCAGCTGTCAACGCCACCATGACGCCAAATAGCGCCACCACCCTGCACTCGTCCATCCAGCCACATTTGTTGTCGATATCCAGCTGCACCATGCTGCCAATACTCGTCGTCCTCGACGTGGTAGAAACAACGCCGCACCTCATGGCAACCTCCACACCGTCGCCGCTGCTGGAGCTACGCGGAGTCCATCACTCACAACATCCCTTCGCCGAATAGTAGAACCTTCCAAGACGGTGCCTCCATGGAGGGTGCGACGCGAAGGACGCCGCCGCCACCCAATCCATATTGAATTTTGGACTTTCGTCCGGGAGGGGTTTAGAGGTGGATAGGAGAGACCTCCACATCGCCTCCACGGACGGTAGCAGCATCCAGAGACGTCGCCGGTGCCGGACCGAACAAGCCAATCAAAGTTTCCACCGGTCCCCATCCTATAGCACCAAACCTCCGTCGGCTCCCGGATCCGGCAACGGACCACGAACCGAAACCTGCAAAGATGAGAGCGCCATGGGGCTCAACCCACCATGAAGGAGGATCGAGAAGAATCCATCGCAGTTCTCCAGGCGCTGAATCCAGCGATCCAAAAATGTCAGCGACGACGACCACCACCCCGTGGCGACCGACGACGTTCAAGCCCAAGACTCGGAATTGGATCACTAGTACTTCATAGTCTACACCGGGTTACCATGAGACCGATTACTCTTAGGGAAAGTGTTTGGTGAAGTCTAAGCCCGTTGCACATTTCCGACCCATGATACCGATGAATTGTAGATGAAATAGGGGATGCCTTCTGGGGATACCCAAGATTAGGGATCCGAGTGCTCGTAAACAAACAATTGTTTCATTAACTACGGGTGGTTGGGAGTTGTACAAACCAGGACATTCAAATTCATACCTGGACGCTACATATTATTCAGTTTTGTAACGTTTACAACGCTCGACGCTAGGATGTGCAATAGGTGCGTCTTAATAGCACCAGTATACACTAGTGTGAGGGCATCCGAGTGCTCGTATACAAACCAATTGTATCATTGACTACGGGTGGTTGGTAGTTGTACAAACCACGACATTCAAGTTTGTACCTGCACGCTACATGTTATTTAGCTAGACCTGCACATGCCCATTACAAGCCCAGATCTCTCTCTCTCTCTCTCTCTCTCTCTCTCTCTCTCTACAGCATCTCTTGCAATGCATCCAACAATACTAGCCTAGCCACCACGGTATGATCTAGATCCTCCTTTGTTCTTATCCTATGGCATATGGATCCAAGATATATTACCCACGTGAGGTGAGTGGCACTCGGACTAGGTGGCATTGGAAAAAATGTAGCTACCTTCAGCAGCAGGCCATGTGAAAAATGAAAGCAAAACACTGGCCGTCTGGCTAAAGGCAGTTGCTATGGCTCGTCTTAGCTCGCGAGTAGACTCATGATTTGGCTCGTCTTAGCTCGCGAAAGCTCACGAAACTGGGATTGGACTCAGCTTGGTCAAAGCTTGAGTTTGACGTGGACTGGACGCGAGCCCAAAAACTTTATGTGCTTGTTTCTTCACAGGTGTGCGAGCTCTCTTCCTGATTCCAACCCCCGCATTGGATGTGCCGCATGCTAGACCACCACCTGCTGTCTCCGCTCCACCGCCATACCTCACCCCGTCCATCTGCTCCTCTGGCAGCCAATATAACATTGTTAACCACTGCCAACCAATCCATCGTCTGTAGCTAGTCCACCGCTGCTGCCTGCGGTTCTTGCCTTCATCACTCATGTCCTCGTGCTTTCTCTGCATGGTCGGATTGTTGGAACAACTGGACAAGCTGTGAGAGTTAATCATGATGTGATATCCATGCCCGGCTTGTACACAGACCGTATAGGACTCACATATAGATTAGGACTCTTGGTGTATTATATATGCTTGTAACCTACCCTGTAAACTCAGCCAGATCAATAGAAAGATATCAACAGGTGCAACAGGCGCCTGTGGCCATCACATCGCGTCTTGTGTTTTGGCATGTTGCTTGCTCGTATTGATGTCGGCTTGTTTCTCGATTAGTGCATTTGCTAGTTAGGCTAAGGAATCAGTTCATATAGATGACTCAACTTTGTACTAACTTTAGTACAAAATTGAGTCATCTACTTTGGAACGGAGGGAGTAGTTTCTTGTGTACGTGTGCGCGTCTCACAGAAGGCTAGCTAGTGTCTCTAGCGGCTGTTGCGTACGGGATTGTCCCCACAGAGAGTACTCGCCGAGCCAGCGTATAAGGTTGGGTCTGTGCCAACAATCGGTATCTACATCTTTGACATATCGACATGTTTTTCGAAAGCAACAGAAAGGTCATGGATGCAAGGAGATTATGCAAACATCTGTGGTGGCTAAATTAACTGTCATGCGGGATTCGTCCTACCCTTTATTTGATCGTGAGAACTTTGATGTCTGCAAGGCCATAATAAAGTGGGGTTTCTGCCCCAACGAGTTATGGGACGTGGCCGATCCATGTGACAACACATTCAAGGAGGAGCTTAGAAACACACTGATCGCCAGGCAGCATCCGTGCTTTATCCAGTGATGCCAATGAATGTCCTCGAGGTCCTGGCCGCCAAAGCAACGGCAAAGTATCCGCGGGACCTGATCGCCAAGCAGGCCAATCTCCAAAATCTCCCAAGAAACTTTGAGACGTCATGAGCGAGGATGAGTCTGTGGACGCGTTCACTTCACGAGAAGTAACTCTCATGGAGGCCTCGATTGTCCACCGGTTCTTCCGCGGGGCCTGCAAATTGTCACGGTAGATGAACAGTGTGTCAATCTCACGACTCCCTCCACAGATGATCTCGTCGGACGGTAAAAGTCTCACGACAAGCATATACGTTACAATATCGGGCAAAGGAGGAACGATGAGCATGTGATCCTCACAAAAAGCATTGGATGGTCCTATCGAAAGAAAAGAAAGGTGGATACATGAGCAACAAGAACGACAAGCAGCGGTCCACAAAAAAGAACTTCGTTGACTCGAACGATGAGGCTGCACCACGAGGACGAAGTTTGACTGCAAGGAAGAACCAAAGCAGAGAGCTCTTATTGCCAAGGTGGGCGATAAAAAGGCATGATGTTCATGTGTGAGCTGGTGGACGAGGAGGATCTAGACTCTCAAGCGTTGACTAAAGAAATTGGCGTGCTTGTGGAAGAAAAAGTTTGACATCTTGATCATGTTTCAGAAAATTGTACTGATGCTATAGACACAAAACTGACAACCCTAGAAAACGATGCGGCGCCAGAAGTCCGCGAGACATGGAGAGAATACGTGGTTATGCTAGTAGAAGGTAAAGGCATCGCACCAGAAATCCACAATGCAAGGTGTTTCAGTATGATTGTGCCAGAAGATCGCAAGACCAGGCGAGACGTGTGGCAAATTGCACTCAAAGCAGGCGAGGAGCGTGAACGGCGTGAGTAGAGGCGCACCGGACACCTCACATCTAGAGATAGGTGCCGCGAGTGTCTCATCGAGCAACACACTCATCAGCTCACGTGAGCAGGTGGACATGAGTGTAGGTGCCCCCGGCAACCTTTTTTCAAATGTCCAAAAATTGCCTATATATCCCATGTCCTGTAAAGCACACACATCAATTGGTAAAGCTTGTTATACTTTCATATTCACCATGGTTTAAAACTTCATCAAAATCGCCGATCATAATCCAATGGAGATCACAAGAAGAGGCAATACCCTTGATCTTGTCCCAGTTTTGTACCTCTATGAGGTTTGAGCTTCACCATATACACAAGAGTAAAGCGCCATGGATCAGGACCCACATCAACTATCTTTGCATCTATATGGTACTCAAAATAGCCAAGAATCTCTAACTTCATTTAATTATTCCAGAACAAACCAAGGCCGCCTCTACGACCAGAACTGCAAACAGAAAAAAGAAGAATCAAAATCAAGTCATGAAGCTAAAGCTTCAACCTGCGCTTTACTAATTTAAGTCTCAACAATACCAAGCATGGGCTGGGCAAACTTGTTTGTGAAATCGCGAAGTTCTTGTCGCAGCTTTGCCCACACCTCGGTAGTTCCAACCATCATTGTGCCCGGCGGCACTCCTCAAGGGAGCCCACCGATCTTGCGTCATTTGTTTTAGTTTGATGCCCATTCTTCTTGCCATTGTTGTTCTAAACGTTGTTATGCATATTGTTGTGCTTCTGGTCTCTAATCTGAGAGGGACTCGGCGGCAACGGTGAAACTGGAAGAAAGAAAACACCGGTTTTTTTTGCTCTAGGGTGATGAGCATCTCATCGTTCGACGATGTAGCGACCTTTCGAGCCAGGGCAAAGGAGGAGGAGGCTCCTTTCGGCGGTGGAGTTGGATGAAGCTGGTTTCCACCCCGACGGCAAAGGCATGCCCCCTCTGCCGGTTCTCCCATGTTCGAGTAGGCAGTGCTCTTAGCTCCGGTTGCCTGATCATGGTCGAGAACCCGGATGAGCCCAAGCGATGCCTCATGCCTTCGCTCGATAGGCTTGGTGTTTTTCTGGGGCGTGTGGCTGTTCCTCGATATCGTTGTATCATGCCGTTTCTCTTTTTTTCTTCTTACTGTTTCTTTCGTGTGCTGTTGTACTTGTTTGCCGGGCCACAGGCCTTTTTTGTCTAAAAAAACACCGATCTCCCTCAAAACACTTGAACCTGGTGGTGCACACGCTGCAGCATTGTGGAGAGCCTCTGAACCACAGCCCCGACATTGCCGCTGCTGCTGGTCTGAATCCGGGAAGCAAACTCGAAGACGCCCATACATCTGGTGGATCGTCCCCTCGTCCCCAACATCAGGAACTTCCTCCGATCGAGTGAATTAGCTCCTTCATCCACGCCTTCAGACCAAACTGTACAGTGGTACTCCAAATCGGTCCATAGATTCCAGCCGACCAAACTCCTAACCTTTAAATCAGTTAAGGAACAAAAACTCGGTAACTCCAGTCGCCTGATTACCTCTAGAGAGGAGGGGAGAGGAGGAAAAATCTCAACACCGTGGAAGTCAGCGATAATAAATAAACCTGTCATGAGAGGATTCCCCCGGCTTCAATTCCCTCGGCTTCAAAACTGGTCTCATGAGAGGATGTTTGCCCGAAATCACTAATTAAGGAGTACTCGTTGCAAATAACACTCCACTTTCTCAGGTTGCGACAAGTGGCGCATATGCAGCACGCCACTTGTCGCAACCTGGGAGTTTTCCCTTTTCTCGTAGACCGTTTATTCAAAACGTTTTATCTTTTAAATCGTGCGTCTAAATCTTGAACCGTTTTCATCATTGGATTCCTTGCGTTGAGATCTTCAAAACTAGATCCCATGTTGATAGGTTTTGACGAACTTTTTTTGTCATGAAAAAAACCGGATGAAAAAAACCGGGCAAAAAACCGTATCGGGAGCACGGTTTTTTCCCTTTTCAAAAGAGGCACGCCCATGCCTCTCGCGAAATCACACCCGTGCCTCTTGTGGAAGCAAAATCGTGACTCTCGTGGAAGGAAAAAAACAGAAAACACGTTTTTTTTCTGTTTCCGAGAGGCACGGCCGTGACTCTCGTGAAAGCACAACCGTGCCTCTCGCGAAACCAAAACCGTGACTCTCGCGATAGAAAAAAAACCAGAAAACGCATTTTTTTCCTTTCTGAGAGGCACGGCCGTGATTCTCACGAAAGCACAACCGTGCCTCTCGCGGAAACAAAACCGTGACTCTCGCGAAAGAAAAAAAAACAGAAAACGCGTTTCGTTTTTCCCTTTCTGAGAGGCACGGCCGTGACTCTCGTGAAAGCACAACCGTGCCTCTCGCGGAAACAAAACTGTGATTCTCGCGAAAGAAAAAAAAATAGAAAACGCGTTTTTTTCGTTTTCGAAAGTCACGGCCATGACTCTCGCTAAAGTACAACCGTGCCTCTTGCGAAAAAACCATGACTTTCGCGAAAGAAAAAAAAAGAAAACGCGTTTTTTCGTGCAAAATATTTTTTTTCCCAAATTTTTTTCGATCGAAAAGCTAAGGAAGACCGAAAGAAAACCAAAACGTCGAAAGAAACTAGAAAAAAAATGCTTAAACGGCCGAAAACGCGTGCAGAAAAATAAAATAAAATCCGGAGGAAACGTGCAGAGCGCGATACGTGGCGAATGGCTGAGAGCGCGCCAAGTGACGCTGATCGTTGCGAGGCTCCCGAAGGAGCGCTCGTTAACTAGTTGCTCCCTTAATGTTTGCCAAGCTGAACATGCCGACCGGGCCAAAAAGCTCGCTCGTGGACCAGTCCGGATAGGTTCAAAATTGAGAGGCCCGACAAAGAAAAACAGCCGGCAAGGTGTATAAAAATAGGCCCAAAAAAAGTCCGATACGGTCTTGTTTTGGTCCGGTCCGCGGGACCTCGTCCCCAGTGGGTGCCGCGTATGGCTCCCTGGCGCTCGGCCCCAACAAGCCGACGAGCTCGCTCACAATGGCGGTTTGTTTCCTCCTCCCTTGGTCCATCGTTGACCAATTAACCGTTGACCATTGACTTTTAAAGAAAACATTTTTTAGAAAAACATCAATTCAGGAACAAATGCTCACAGAATTAACAAAAGT
This sequence comes from Triticum dicoccoides, assembly GCF_002162155.2. Taxonomy (NCBI): domain Eukaryota; kingdom Viridiplantae; phylum Streptophyta; class Magnoliopsida; order Poales; family Poaceae; genus Triticum; species Triticum dicoccoides. Next base: position 572,984,463 of record NC_041388.1, on the reverse strand, counting down.
TCAGGAACACAAAAAAGTTCACGAGTTCAAAAAAAGTTAACGGGATTTGAAAACAAAAGTTCCAAAATCGAGAAAGCTCAAAAGATTTGAAAAAATGTTCATGAATTCGAAAAACTTTACGCATTAAAAAACATGGATTTGAAAAAAGTTAATGAATTTGAAAAAATCATTAATTGATTTTTTTACAAGTTTAGAAAAAATCAATTTTGCATATAGTTGATGAATTGGAAAAAGAAAAAGCAAAAGCAGAAGCAAAATATCAAAATAAAAAAGAAAAAAGAAAAAGAAAAAGAAAAAACTGAGAGAAAAATCAAAAAAGGAAAAAATCCATATAAAAAAAGGAACGAAGCTGCCTGCAAAAACACTTAAACAGCCAGCCAAAAAGAATCAAACACAAAGTAGTGTGTGTGCTCTAGTTGCGAAAACGTCTGTAACTGGTGGTACAACGCCAAATAGGGTTTGGGGTGGTCCGCTCGGTCAGACCAATTTTTCTTTGTACTATTTGAATAACAGAGAAGTATAGTTGCCCCCCCCACACACACAACACACATGTGGCCAATCGGCTCAAATACCCCCCCCCCCACCCCCACCCCCAAGGTCCAAAACCGGTTATTTAAGCCCCT
>NC_041388.1:572973550-572983150 GCF_002162155.2 Triticum dicoccoides | reverse complement strand
AGGTGGCGCTTAATAGCAACATTCTACACTAGTGTGAGGGCACCCTAGTGCACCTAAATAAACCAATTGTATCATTGACTGTGGGTGGTTGAGAGTTATACAAACCAGGACATTCAAGTTTGTACCTACATGCTACGTATTATTTAGCTACGTTTCCACATGGCCATTACAAGCCCACATCTCTATTTCATATATATTCCCCAAGATACAACATGTCTTGCAATGCATGCAACAATAGTGCCCTAGCCATCACCGTATAGTTTACATCCTCCTTTGTTCTTCGCCTATGGTATATGCATTCAAGATATATTCCACATGAGGTGAGTGGCACTCGGAATAGGAGGCATTGGGAAAAATATAGCCACGTTCACCAGCATACCTTGTGAAAAATGAAAGATAAACAATGGTTGTCTAACGAAACGCTGGTGCTAGGGGTGGAAACGAGCCTAGCAGAGCCGGCTCATGACTTGGCTCATCTAGGCTTGTGAAAGCTCACAACACCGCAATTGCACTCATTTTTCTGGTCGAAGATTGAGTTTGACGTGGACTGTACGTGAGCCCAAAAACTCCATGTGCTCGTTTCATTGGAGCTGCACGAGCTATCCTCCCGTGGAACCCTAAAACTCCACCGTGATCCCCGCACATGATGCGCCGCATGCTAGATCACCACCCTCTGTCTCTACTCCAACAGCCACCCTCACCCTGACACCGTCCATCAGCTCCTGCGCCAGCCATGACCACGACGTCAATCACTGCTAATCCCCTGGTTGCAGCTGGTGCATCGTTCCTAGACACTCCACCGCTGCCGCCTGCGGTTCTTGCCATCATGACTGGTGCGATGTGGGATGTGGGAACTACTGAACAAGCATGTTAATCAAACTGATGTATACAGCCGTCTGGAAGTTGTACTCGCCATAACATCACTGCTTTATGCTTAATCAAATGATAATTCTTTGATGCAAAAGGAAAAGGGATGCTTAGTACTGGTAGTCATTTTATTCATCAATATCTTTGTTACTCTATGTGCAAATCTAAAGTGCATGGTGGCCTAGGTATTCTCAACATGGAAAAATTTGTTGCTGCCCTTCGCATCCGGTGGTTGTGGGGAGCTTGGACGGATCCGAGCAAGCCTTGGGTAACCTTGGGGAACCCGTGTGATGACAAAGATAAAGACATATTTGCTGCTGCCACCAAGCCTCTTTTTGAGAGTCTACTTGGCTGAACGGTATGACACCCAAAGACATAGCACCAAATATTTTTGCGATCTGTACAAGAAAAAATTGCACTGTCCAGAAGGCCTTACATAATAACTCGTGGGGTATCCAAAGTGGATATTGGTGGGAACCTTGCTGTGAACCACATAGCAGAGTTCGCCAATCTTTGGACTAAGCTATCATGCGTTCAACTCAACCCCGGTGTAGCTGATTCAATTTCCTGGAAGCTCACCAATGATGGCGAATATTCGGCAGCGACGGCATACCGTGCACAATTTCTTGGCCATATCGACTCCTCCCAATTGCAAATTTTTTGCTTGGTTGGCCATCAACAATAGGATTTGGACGGCTGACCGGCTTCAGCGCAGGGGCTGGCCAAAATGTAACCTTTGCCTTCTATGCAAACAAATGCCAGAATCAGGAGCTCATCTTCTCTTCCAATGTCGTTACACCATTAGAGTTTGGGGAATGATCAAAACATGGCTTGGTTTACATGATGTCCATACTACAGATTGGGGAGGCATGGTTTCCGTCTAGGAGTGGTGGTGCTACATTGCTTCCAGGAGGTCACAATCTCGAAGGGCGCTTCTTTCCCTTATGCTTTTTATCTCTTGGGAAATCTGGAACGAGAAAATGCACGTGTGTTCCGCAACACGGCGATTCCGGTCGGAGTGCTTGTGACTCGCGTCAAAGCGGAAACTTCGTTGTGGTGCCTTGCTGGGGTGAAATATCTGTGTAATATAATGTCGTGAGAGTGATGCTTGTAACCTGGCCTTTGACCAAGACTCTTAAACCTTCTTCTTACTCAATGAAAATGGCAAGCCTTTTGCCTTGTTTAAACAAAAGTATATATGTGGCAAAATAATGAATAGTAAAGGACGATTGCCACGGATGTCCCGCTGGTGGGAGTTGGGATCGCTGCTTCCCTCAGCGTGTACTCTTGTGCCTGCCTCATCTCCCTCCTTGATTCCTTTGTACCCCTCTAATCAACACCCATGCTACTCCTGGCGCTAGAATTGCCATTGGAGCTAATACCAGATTCTTGGCGATGCAAATATCTATGGTCATAGAACTGGGGATTGATGGAATTAATCCAAATTTTTAACAATTACTAAAATTTGTGTGTGTGGGTGTGCGCGCGTGTGTGTGTGGAGAGGGGGGGGACTATTCAGTATGAAAGGGCCAGGATCCACCGCGCCACATGGCCCTAAGGTTACCGGAGACGAGGCGGACCGGCGGCAACCTCGGCGGGAGACTGAGGAACCCTATGTTTTTTGGGGAGAGGAGGCGGCAGCTGATCATGCAGCTGATTAGTAAAAAGTAGCAAATCGAATGCAAGATTGTACTTGGAGTTAGCTAACGGATAGTGCATCAAACAAGCATCATCTATTTAATATGTGTTTTGAGATGGCTAACCACGCTTGTGGTGCGGCACAAAGGCATGCTCAGCGTGTGTTGCATCCCGTTTTTTGTGAGGGCATCCCAATGTTCATAAACAAACCAATCGTACGATTGACTAGAGGTGGTTGAGTGCTCTACAAGCCCGGACATTCAGTTTGTACCTGTAGCGTACAGACATTTTAGCTAGCACATGGTCACTACATACCTAGCTCCCTCTATATATATCTTCATATATCTCCCATGATACATCATCTCCTGCAATGCATCCAACAACTAGCACCCAGGGCACAACGGTATAATGTACATCCTCCTTTGTTTTTCACCCAAAACATAGAGATTCAAGATATATCTCCCACCTGAGTTGAATGGAGATCAGATTGCAAGGTAGTGGGAAAGATGCATGTACAGTTACTCTTCTTTTAGGTAAGAAGAGGAAAGCTAAACTCTGGATTCCCGGCTAAAAGAGGTTGCAACCAACCTGCGAGGGTACAATATAGGGCTTTGCCTTAGAGCATCTCTATAGCCTATGGATGCATGTAACTATGTTTTTCTGCTATTGCTATTCTTGTTTTGATAGCCAAAACCTCCAAAATATGTTTGACCTCTACTACTACTATGACTAGAAATTGCATGTAATCAAATATAATGCACAAGAAAAAATGCATTATCAACATTTTATTTCTTCAATGTGGATCATGTTAGACAGGGCCCAACTGTCTAGAATCAAGATAGTTATCTCTCTTTCTCTTTTATTGGAAAATATAATTTTTGACATGGGAAGAAGATTGCTTCTATTAGAATAAATTCGATGGAATGGAAGCTTTATCTAACAGATGATATTGTTCATATTTGCCATCTCTCAGTGGAGCATATCCAATGGCAGATATCTAAAGTAAGGGCATCTCTAAAGATGGAGTCAACTGTAGAAAACTACCACATTTAAGGCTAGATTTGCAGAAAATCACCAACTCGTTAATCCATTGCAAAAAAACACCGCATTAACAATAAACTTGTTGCAAAAAGCACTGATCAGGTGATTTGGGCCATTTAATCACTTTCTGACAAAGTGGGGCCTAGTTGTCAAGAGCTAACTTGGTAAACAAATGTCATACACACCCCTGGATCTAAAAATACCCCTTGCTCTCAATCACGTGCTCTCGATCCGATCGACACCCAACCGCGCCACCCTCGCCGGCTCCAGTCGCCACCGCAGGAAGCCCACCCGCCATGCCATGCTCCTACCTGACGACGTTGCCGTCGATGTCCTTCGCTGCCGTGCCCAGATGATGGCCTCGTTCGCCCGCAGCATCCGCACGCGCACCTCACCCCTACCTGCCCAACCGCTGCCAGCCTAACCACGGCCATGTTGATGGCGCTGGATTCCGCGGCGACCCACAGCCCCCACCACTCTCATACGCTAGCCAAGCTAGCCGGCTAGCAGGTTGATTGATTTTTCTCGACCAGATGTGCATGCACACACACCTGCACACAAGCTGTTGGATTAATTTTGGCCGCCGGCTAGATTACAAGCTCATGCTCGTGCTGCACCTCGAGCGGGAGCTGGGGATGGGCTTGGGTGGACGGGGCAAAACGGTGCCGCTACTCCGGCGAGCTTCCCTCCACCGCCCGTCTGGCCCTTCTCCCCTCCTGCTCCCTCCTCCCTCCCAACCTGCCCCCACCATAAACGTCGGCGCCCTGCTCCCAGCCTCTGCGCAATCCACAAGCTTGCACAGCCGTTGGGCTGACGAGGTAGCCGCCTAATTGAACGCAGCACCGACCGGAGCTAACGGGGAACGCGGTGGAGCTAGCCCGTGGCGGCATGGTGCACAACGGTCATCCGCCACCGCGAAGAGCTCGGGGGCGCGCACAATGCGCTCACCAGCTCGCTCCTCTCCATCTCCTCCTTGTCTGCGCGTCCGCCCTGCCAGGGCTCACGCTCCCTGTCACTACATCCCGGCGGACGGCAAGGCCAGGGCGCCGCCGTGCCGGTCGAGCTCGAGCTGCTTCGGCAGTAGTGCTGCTGGGGGGTTGATTGCTTTTATTTATTTATTTTAGATTCAGGGGTGTGTATGTTAATTTTTTGCCATGTCAACACCTTACGATTGGGCCCTAGTTGTCAGAAATCGATCAAACGGTCCAAATCACCTGATCAGTGTTTTTTGCAACGAGATTACGTGGATCATGGTGATTTTTGCAACAGATTAGCGACTTGGTGGTTTTCTGCAAACCTAGCCGCAATGTGGTAGTTTTGTGCAATTGACTCCCAAAGATGACACACAAACCGGACACCATATTTGTTCGCAGACAGAGGGGCCAGTCTGTGGACACGGATGCGGGAGCTGGCCATCCAACGATAGTCGGATACATCTGCCTCCAATTATTCTTTTTAAAGTCCGCATACATATGCATGCTCAAAATAGCAGCATATCTAGTTAAGGTTTAGCCAAAAAATGTTCAAATGCAGCAGTTGTTCCAGTTTAGCTAACCCATGCTCTTCCGCATGCTCCGCGTCTGCATTGTTAAGGTTTGTGGACAAATGATTCAACCAATCCACAGATAACAATATAGTGAATTTCTTGTTCACTCAAGAGGATGTGTATGATACTTTCGGTGCAAGCATGTTCATTTACTTACTGCGTCAATCGACACAAATATAACACACATTTCTCTATTTCCAGCTCAATAAATCGTCCGGGGAATACACGCCACCACACACCATGAAGAATTAATGTTGACTGGTGGAGTCTCTTGATATATAGTCTAGACACTTAGGCTATGCTCACGCATGGCATCCATGTGTGCACGATCCGATTCCCAATTTATGCATAGTTTAGTGGTTCTATGTGATGTCGTAGTTAGGATTGTGAGGCATTGGGAGTCTTCGTGCTATAATAGGTGTCTTGTGCACACAATGCATCCTTAGTTTGCACATTTCCAGTATGGGTTTCACCCGAGCTAGTATCCTGAGCTCAGGATGAAGTTCAGATCAATGTACATGCTGATGTTGTTACAATTCTAGCTTCCTAGCCCCATTGAGATGCATTGTTGTTTTTTTGGCCAAGAAACCACATGGACCAAGAACATTGTTCACAAGCATCTTAGAGTCATGCTTACTACAAGGGAAATGTAAGAATTCCGTGGGTACGCCATCCATAGAAAGGTTTACAAATATTTATGCAAACAAATTGTGAAGATTAGAACTTGCCCCTTTGATTGAGAAGGGTACCATGGTCATCTCATGTTGTGACAAATACGTAGACATAGTCTGACCAAAATGGTGAGATTAATTAATTAAGAACTCGTTCGATTTCCAGCCATATTTTGTGCGCCTGCCAAAATCGTTCGGATCAAGAATAAAGAAAAAACAAAGAGGCTACCACATTGCCAAGATGCCTGCACATGAACGGAGCTGAAATGAGAACCGAGGCAGTCTGGACCAGTTCGGCAGCCGTGGCGACTGTCGGGCGCCTCGGCCTTCGGCACCCTTGATTCGCCTCACGTGCCGGCACCGCACCGAAGACCTTGCAGCAAAGATCGGCCCTCGTAGCACACCGGTGGCCGGCTCGCCGCATGCGAGGACATGAAGGTTGGCAACGACGTTTGTAGCAACGCCACCAGTGGTTGCTCTACGGCAGTGCGATTGTCAGGTGTTCCGCTTGCGGCAGCAGGCCTTGCAGCATCAGGCAACCTTGATAGCACCCTTGGCTTGTACACCTGACGGTGATAATGGGGAATGGATCCACGGGGAGACGGAGCTCACCATAGCAGCCTTGGCTTGTATAGTTGTATACCACTGGTGGCCATCGGGATTAGATCCGTGGTCGTCTTTTCCCCTTGCCGTGGCAGCATCTTGTTACCCGTTGCAGCAGCAGATTCTCCACCGGTCAACCTTGAAGCAATTTGGGAGAGCCGTGGGCAGGGGATTGGGGACGGTAGGAAGATGGAAAGAGATAAGGTTGTGGAAGAAGAGGCGTGCATGGCCCAATGGACGCGGTTCATGCTCGAACGCGGCTGATGCGTTCGGTATTATCAGCCAGTTGATCTAAATCGTTTTCCTTATTTTCGTCCCTTCAGCGGTTAGTGAAATCCAGATTTGAGCATTCGTATTCTCTCTCTCTCTCTCTCTCTCCCTCTCTCTCTATCCCTCTCTCTCTCTCTCTCTCAGCGCCATATAGGGAGGTATCGAGGCAAGACCGTGGTGTGGGGAACATTGCACTCGCCCGGGAGACGACAATATCTTGTCGACAAGGGAGTGTCGTGGCAAGTAGTTGTTCCTTTGATTGGCGCCACCTAACCCTAGTGCCTCTTCTGGATCATTGTATAGTGGGCACATCCTTGACGGTAACTGGGCTGGCATAGAGCTATATATGACCATTGCATGTTCGGCTCTTCATATAAACCAACCACGGCACAACATTACTTGTGAGTTGTGATGAATGAAACTAGCACCCCGAGTGTTGCTACTTAGTGAAGCATTGTTGGTACTCTGCATTCTATAGTTCTGCACTCTTCAGTTCATCTTCACATGAATATTCATAGCTTAGATCTGTTCCCAACCTGGGGTGCGTCATGCTATTGGATTGCGAGGTATTGGGAAAGAAGGGTTTATGTGCAAGTCGGCCTACTTGTGAGTGAACTAAAATCCTGGTTTGGTTCTGTCTTGAAATAGCCCGAGAAATCACAAAGGTGGTGCACTAGTCTAAGCCCTCTAGCCACGTAAGCTGCACACTTGCACTTGCTCGCGCTGAGATGTCTTCTCCCCTTCCAAAACATCAGCATCTCTATGTACTTCAAGAGGTCTTCTTTAGTAATAACCTATCAAACATGAGCGTGCAATCAAAAAAGAAGGTAAAATCCACCATTTTTTACCTGACAGAAAATGACTAGTTGAATACGGAATCACGACGATTGAATGTAGATCAGCCAACAGCACACCTGAGTCCCCAGTTATGAATATTTTCTCTGCATTATGTATGACTATATTTTGTGAGTCTAATGCTTGCCTCGTCATTCAGCAGAGTAAGAGACATCATCACTGCAATGAGTATTCACCATCCATAATTAAACTCCATCTACATGTTGTGACATCCTTGCATTTCTTGGTACATCTCTAGAAGCAATTTGGGTGTTTTGTTAATCAACCCTATGATCATCTGTTTTATTACGAGAAGAAGCAATGACTTGATCTTTGACTAGGATAACCATATGTTCACTAGTATCGATCAACAAGCTTAACATTATCCGACTTCCATTTCATCTTAAACTCTAAAGAGCACCTAAATTCATTTAGTCGAATATGTCTATGGTGGTGAGATTAACCACCACATTATGATATGCATCCTCGTTTGTTCTTCCAATATGGCATATGAATTCAAGATCTTTTACCCACATGAGTTAATCAGAAATTCATATTTGGATTGAAAGGCAAAGAGAAAATTGCAGCCACTATAGATGTCGTTCTTACAACTTGATAACTGGGGCTCAGTTGCCACGTACTCTGCGCTATGCTGGTTCAGATCCTAATTGCCATGGCTATAACCGCCCCCTCCCCCGGCCATAGTGTCCTGAAGAAAATGAAGTGCATGAGCTGCAACTTCCTCCCTAGTAAGGGAGAGAAGACGTGACAAGCAGCCACTGCCTCGCTAATGTTGTTGATTTCACATTCTAAATGTTTGTATTTTTTTCTATAAACTTGGTCAAAGTTTACGAGGTTTGACTTAAGACAAATCTTATATGCAAACTAAAAAGGACCGGAGGGAGTACGAAGGGGAGGAAGAGGGCCCCGCGCCACCGAAATGTTACGCGAGGGGGAGGAACAGGGCCCGCCACTAATAGAAAAAGGGACATTTGTCCCAGTTCAAAGGGCCTTTAGTCCTGGTTCTGGAACCGGGACTAAAGAGTCATTACTAAAGCCTCCCTCTCCGGTTCTTACACGAACCGGGACTAAAGGCCGTCTACGTGGCCGCTGTCTGGAGCTCCACCCTTAGTTCCGGTTGGTGGGACTAAAGGTATTTTTCCGTATTTAAAAAAATGATTTTTTTTCATTTTTCAAATTTCTGAATAATTTCCAATTTAGTCTCTAATCACTGCTCTATTTAACCTCTAATCTCTAGTAACCACTCATCATTACAAATCATCTAACTTCCCGGCCGGTCAACCATCCTCTCACTACTCCAGCCTGAGCACGCTTAACTTTCGGGTTCTATTCCCCTCGTTTCCAAGTCTACACTTGTTGTTTTCCTAACAATAGTAAGATGTCAATCCTATTAACCCTCAGGAGTTTAGCTTGAGCATGAAGTCACACGTTTCACTGTTTGAGTTTGAAACTATTATTCTAAAAACAATAATTATTTAGTAACACTAATATTTCTTAAATAAGTAGTTTGACCAAATTTGACCAAAATTCAAAAAATTGAAATAATTATTTAGTAACACTAATATTCTTAAATAATTATGTAGTAACACTAATATTTCTTGAATAAGTAGTTTGAACAGATTTGACCAAAATTCAAAAAAACTATAATAATTATTTAGTAACACTAATATTCTTGAATAATTCTTAAGTAACACTAATATTCTTGAATAATTCTTTAGTAACACCAATACTTATTGAATAAGTAGTTTGACTTGATTTAACCAAAATTCAAAAAAAAACTGAAATTTGAGCATAACTTTTTTTCCTTTTAGAATTTGAGGATTCTAAAAATTAGCAAACAGGCCGTAGGCTGTAAAAATCAGATGCGGATTTTCGTGCTGAACATTTTGATATATTATACGTTTTTTCGACATCGTATGCAAAAGTTATAGCCGTTTTACTTTTTCATGACACTTTTTTGCAGAACATGTCCAAATTTAAGGTTTTTAATTTTCCTAACTAGTAGATGTAGTAATATAACTACATCTCGAAGAATTTTATTTTTTGAAGTTTTTATCATTTTCTTTTGCTTTCTACAATACTGAAAAGACGATCCACGGGGCGGGGGGG
>NC_041388.1:572964055-572973164 GCF_002162155.2 Triticum dicoccoides | reverse complement strand
CGAACAGGATCTAAAGGGCATTGCACCCTTTAGTCCCGGTTTGAGACACGAACCGGGACTGAAGGTCTAATCTTTAGTCCTGGTTTAAGATATGAACTCGGACTATAGGGCATCGCATCCTTTAGTCCCGGTTCGTGTCTCAAACCGGGACTAAAGGGCTCGTTTGAACCGGGACTAATGCCTTTAGCCGCACGAACCGGGACCAATACTCACATTAGTCCCGGTTCGTGAGTGAACCGGGACTAATGTGTTTATCTGGCCCAAATGAAAGCTCCGTTTTCTACTAGTGCGCCGCCGCCGGCACCACACGGGCTTCGCCCGGCGGTGCTCGCCGGCGGCCGCGAGAAAGGGACGCGGAAAAGGGAAGTTAGTCGGCGGCGCGATGGAAGGCATCTGTATCGCTCGCGGGAGCGACATGGGGCGTGATGTAAGCACACCGGTGCATGTCCGCCGCCCCTCGCCGTCTTCTCTTGGGTTATCGTTTCGGCACATAACCATTGCAGCAAAACAACACGCCAACTTTGATGGTGCTGGTTGCAGCCCATCGCGGCGGTACCCGTCGTTGTCTCAGCGCCGCTTTGTCGGTTGAAGGAAAACAAAACACCGGCTCCAGCTTCTATCGATAATAGTTCTAGCCTCTACATTACATGGTTGTAGCTCCGCTATTATCGGTTCCAGCAAATATCAGAGGATTGCGACTCGTTGCCTCCGTCCGTCCTTGCTGCAAAAAAACCAACGATGGCGTCGCCGCTGCAGCTCCGGTGAGCAAGGTTGTAGCATCTGCGAGCATGGTTGTAGCAAAAATCATCGACGACAGCACCGCCGGTTGCAGCCCCGGTGAGCATGGTTGTAGCATATGTGAGCATGGTTGTAGCAAAAATATGTCGACGACAGCGTGGCCAGTTGCATCTCCGGTGAGCATGGTCGTAGCTTCTGGGTGATGCCGTGGCTGGTTGCATCAAATTATGTGGCCGGTTGTAGCACACAAGGACGTCGGTTCCATTAAAAAAACCATCATGCCTTGGCCGGTGGGCACCACCACCACAGCTAGTTGTAACAGCCGTCGACATCGGTTGTAGCAAGGCCGTGCGCACACCACCAGTCGGCGTTGCAACGTTCTGATGGATGGTGCTAGTAGCTATGCCAGCGGGACTCGAAGCCGGAGTTGGGCGGAGGACATCGCTGGGATCCGCGAGGGTTGTAGGTGGCGATGGCCATGGGATGGGAGAGGGTCTCGCCGGCAACGATGGAGCGACGAGGTTGGGCGCCGGGCAAGCTGTGTAGGTGCCGTGGAGGTACACCGGTTCCAGCTTATCGGGTAGTCGCTCGGCAGCCATGGCCGGGAGTTCAGAGGCACGGAATTGGGAGCGGAGAAAGACAGGCGACAACGAGAGGCTATGCGCTGCGTTGCGGGAGATAAGACAAAGGAAAAGCAGTGTGCGTGGGGCCAAAAGCGACCTGGTCGTTTCTTCTTCTTTTTCTTGGTGTGTTGGGCTGCTCGCCACAATGTTATTTGTACTCGATGTTGGTTGCTTTGAAATACAAAGCGGGGGAAACCCTTTTTCGGTAAAAACGACCTGGTCGCGTACACAAGGGCCTAAGTATTAGCAAGCGAGTCGTCCGGCGGAACGTTCGGCCGGCGTCCCGGATACAAACGATTTCCTTTCATTAATTATTTTCAGAGATCTTACGAAGCATTACATTAGTAAGCCTGAAGCCACCATCTTGGCGACACCCATCGCTACACCCGTGCCGAATGTCCGAACCTAATACCAAACAGACATCGCATCAAAACCTAACATCTAATGCTGGATGCCCCGTCCCAACCACATACCGGGAATGGGTCACACACCAGTCTCGCGCACTCACTGAGGCTACCGCCGCCATTATTCACCTAACCATCTTCAGAGCAGGTACCGTGCCAGGTCAGCTGTCAACGCCACCATGACGCCAAATAGCGCCACCACCCTGCGCTCGTCCATCCAGCCACATTTGTTGTCGATATCCAGCTGCACCATGCCGCCAATACTCGTCGTCCTCGACGTGGTAGAAACAACGCTGCACCTCATGGCAACCTCCACACCGTCGCCGCTGCTAGAGCTACGCGGAGTCCATCACTCACAACATCCCTTCGCCGAATAGTAGAACCTTCCAAGACGGTGCCTCCATGGAGGGTGCGACGCGAAGGACGCCGCCGCCACCCAATCCATATTGAATTTTGGACTTTCGTCCGGGAGGGGTTTAGAGGTGGATAGGAGAGACCTCCACATCGCCTCCACGGACGGTAGCAGCATCCAGAGACGTCGCTGGTGCCGGACCGAACAAGCCAATCAAAGTTTCCACCGGTCCCCATCCTATAGCACCAAACCTCCGTCGGCTCCCGGATCCGGCAACGGACCACGAACCGAAACCTGCAAAGATGAGAGCGCCATGGGGCTCAACCCACCATGAAGGAGGATCGAGAAGAATCCATCGTAGTTCTCCAGGCGCTGAATCCAGCGATCCAAAAAGGTCAGCGACGACGACCACCACCCCGTGGCGACCGACGACGTTCAAGCCCAAGACTCGGAATTGGATCACTAGTACTTCATAGTCTACACCGGGTTACCATGAGACCGATTACTCTTAGGGAAAGTGTTTGGTGAAGTCTAAGCCCGTTGCGCATTTCCGACCCATGATACCGATGAATTGTAGATGAAATAGGGGATGCCTTCTGGGGATACCCAAGATTAGGGATCCGAGTGCTCGTAAACAAACAATTGTTTCATTAACTACGGGTGGTTGGGAGTTGTACAAACCAGGACATTCAAATGCATACCTGGACGCTACATATTATTCAGTTTTGTAACGTTTACGACGCTCGACGCTAGGATGTGCAATAGGTGCGTCTTAATAGCACCAGTATACACTAGTGTGAGGGCATCCGAGTGCTCGTATACAAACCAATTGTATCATTGACTACGGGTGGTTGGTAGTTGTACAAACCACGACATTCAAGTTTGTACCTGCACGTTACATGTTATTTAGCTAGACCTGCACATGCCCATTACAAGCCCAGATCTCTCTCTCTCTCTCTCTCTCTCTCTCTCTCTCTCTCTCTCTCTCTCGATACAGCATCTCTTGCAATGCATCCAACAATACTAGCCTAGCCACCACGGTATGATCTAGATCCTCCTTTGTTCTTATCCTATGGCATATGGATCCAAGATATATTACCCACGTGAGGTGAGTGGCACTCGGACTAGGTGGCATTGGAAAAAATGTAGCTACCTTCAGCAGCAGGCCATGTGAAAAATGAAAGCAAAACACTGGCCGTCTGGCTAAAGGCAGTTGCTATGGCTCGTCTTAGCTCGCGAGTAGACTCATGATTTGGCTCGTCTTAGCTCGCGAAAGCTCACGAAACTGGGATTGGACTCAGCTTGGTCAAAGCTTGAGTTTGACGTGGACTGGACGCGAGCCCAAAAACTTTATGTGCTTGTTTCTTCACAGGTGTGCGAGCTCTCTTCCTGATTCCAACCCCCGCATTGGATGCGCCGCATGCTAGACCACCACCTGCTGTCTCCGCTCCACCGCCATACCTCACCCCGTCCATCTGCTCCTCTGGCAGCCAATATAACATTGTTAACCACTGCCAACCAATGCATCGTCTGTAGCCAGTCCACCGCTGCTGCCTGCGGTTCTTGCCTTCATCACTCATGTCCTCGTGCTTTCTCTGCATGGTCGGATTGTTGGAACAACTGAACAAGCTGTGAGAGTTAATCATGATGTGATATCCATGCCCGGCTTGTACACAGACCGTATAGGACTCACATATAGATTAGGACTCTTGGTGTTTTATATATGCTTGTAACCTACCCTGTAAACTCAGCCAGATCAATAGAAAGATATCAACAGGTGCAACAGGCGCCTGTGGCCATCACATCGCGTCTTGTGTTTTGGCATGTTGCTTGCTCGTATTGATGTCGGCTTGTTTCTCGATTAGTGCATTTGCTAGTTAGGCTAAGGAATCAGTTCATATAGATCACTCAACTTTGTACTAACTTTAGTACAAAATTGAGTCATCTACTTTGGAACAGAGGGAGTAGTTTCTTGTGTACGTGTGCGCGTCTCACAGAAGGCTAGCTAGTGTCTCTAGCGGCTGTTGCGTACGGGATTGTCCCCACAGAGAGTACTCGCCGAGCCAGCGTATAAGGTTGGGTCTGTGCCAACAATCGGTATCTACATCTTTGACATATCGACATGTTTTTCGAAAGCAACAGAAAGGTCATGGATGCAAGGAGATTATGCAAACATCCGTGGTGGCTAAATTAACTGTCATGCGGGATTCGTCCTACCCTTTATTTGATCGTGAGAACTTTGATGTCTGCAAGGCCATAATAAAGTGGGGTTTCTGCACCAACGAGTTATGGGACGTGGCCGATCCATGTGACAACACATTCAAGGAGGAGCTTAGAAACACACTGATCGCCAGGCAGCATCCGTGCTTTATCCAGTGATGCCAATGAATGTCCTCGAGGTCCTGGCCGCCAAAGCAACGGCAAAGTATCCGCGGGACCTGATCGCCAAGCAGGCCAATCTCCAAAATCTCCCAAGAAACTTTGAGACGTCATGAGCGAGGATGAGTCTGTGGACGCGTTCACTTCACGAGAAGTAACTCTCATGGAGGCCTCGATTGTCCACCGGTTCTTCCGCGGGGCCTGCAAATTGTCACGGTAGATGAACAGTGTGTCAATCTCACGACTCCCTCCACAGATGATCTCGTCGGACGGTAAAAGTCTCACGACAAGCATATACGTTACAATATCGGGCAGAGGAGGAACGATGAGCATGTGATCCTCACAAAAAGCATTGGATGGTCCTATCGAAAGAAAAGAAAGGTGGATACATGAGCAACAAGAACGACAAGCAGCGGTCCACAAAAAAGAACTTCGTTGACTCGAACAACGAGGCTGCACCACGAGGACGAAGTTTGACTGCAAGGAAGAACCAAAGCAGAGAGCTCTTATTGCCAAGGTGGGCGATAAAAAGGCATGATGTTCATGTGTGAGCTGGTGGACGAGGAGGATCTAGACTCTCAAGCGTTGACTAAAGAAATTGGCGTGCTTGCGAAAGAAAAAGTTTGACATCTTGATCATGTTTCAGAAAATTGTACTGATGCTATAGACACAAAACTGACAACCCTAGAAAACGATGCGGCGCCAGAAGTCCGCGAGACATGGAGAGAATACGTGGTTATGCTAGTAGAAGGTAAAGGCATCGCACCAGGAATCCACAATGCAAGGCGTTTCAGTATGATTGTGCCAGAAGATCGCAAGACCAGGCGAGACGTGTGGCAAATTGCACTCAAAGCAGACGAGGAGCGTGAACGGCGTGAGTAGAGGCGCACCGTACACCTCACATCTAGAGATAGGTGCCGCGAGTGTCTCATCGAGCAACACACTCATCAGCTCACGTGAGCAGGTGGACATGAGTGTAGGTGCCCCCGGCAACCTTTTTTCAAATGTCCAAAAATTGCCTATATATCCCATGTCCTGTAAAGCACACACATCAATTGGTAAAGCTTGTTATACTTTCATATTCACCATGGTTTAAAACTTCATCAAAATCGCCGATCATAATCCAATGGAGATCACAAGAAGAGGCAATACCCTTGATCTTGTCCCAGTTTTGTACCTCTATGAGGTTTGAGCTTCACCATATACACAAGAGTAAAGCGCCATGGATCAGGACCCACATCAACTATCTTTGCATCTATATGGTACTCAAAATAGCCAAGAATCTCTAACTTCATTTAATTATTCCAGAACAAACCAAGGCCGCCTCTACGACCAGAACTGCAAACAGAAAAAAGAAGAATCAAAATCAAGTCATGAAGCTAAAGCTTCAACCTGCGCTTTACTAATTTAAGTCTCAACAATACCAAGCATGGGCTGGGCAAACTTGTTTGTGAAATCGCGAAGTTCTTGTCGCAGCTTTGCCCACACCTCGGTAGTTCCAACCATCATTGTGCCCGGCGGCACTCCTCAAGGGAGCCCACCGATCTTGCGTCATTTGTTTTTGTTTGATGTCCATTCTTCTTGCCATTGTTGTTCTAAACGTTGTTATGCATATTGTTGTGCTTCTGGTCTCTAATCTGAGAGGGACTCGGCGGCAACGGTGAAACTGGAAGAAAGAAAACACCGGTTTTTTTGCTCTAGGGTGATGAGCATCTCCTCGTTCGACGATGTAGCGACCTTTCGAGCCAGGGCAAAGGAGCAGGAGGCTCCTTTCGGCGGTGGAGTTGGATGAAGCTGGTTTCCACCCCGATGGCAAAGGCATGCCCCCTCTGCCGGTTCTCCCATGTTCGAGTAGGCAGTGCTCTTAGCTCCGGTTGCCTGATCATGGT
The DNA here is from genome assembly GCF_002162155.2 of Triticum dicoccoides. NCBI lineage: Eukaryota > Viridiplantae > Streptophyta > Magnoliopsida > Poales > Poaceae > Triticum > Triticum dicoccoides. Next base: position 572,966,779 of record NC_041388.1, on the reverse strand, counting down.
CGAGAACCCGGATGAGCCCAAGCGATGCCTCATGCCTTCGCTCGATAGGCTTGGTGTTTTTCTGGGGCGTGTGGCTGTTCCTCGGTATCGTTGTATCATGCCGTTTCTCTTTTTTTCTTCTTACTGTTTCTTTCGTGTGCTGTTGTACTTGTTTGCCGGGCCACATGCCTTTTTTGTCTAAAAAAACACCGATCGCCCTCAAAACACTTGAACCTGGTGGTGCACACGCTGCAGCATTGTGGAGAGCCTCTGAACCACAGCCCCGACATTGCCGCTGCTGCTGGTCTGAATCCGGGAAGCAAACTCCAAGACGCCCATACATCTGGTGGATCGTCCCCTCGTCCCCAACATCAGGAACTTCCTCCGATCGAGTGAATTAGCTCCTTCATCCACGCCTTCAGACCAAACTGTACAGTGGTACTCCAAATCGGTCCATAGATTCCAGCCGACCAAACTCCTAACCTTTAAATCAGTTAAGGAACAAAAACTCGGTAACTCCAGTCGCCTGATTACCTCTAGAGAGGAGGGGAGAGGAGGAAAAATCTCAACACCGTGGAAGTCAGCGATAATAAATAAACCTGTCATGAGAGGATTCCCCCGGCTTCAATTCCCTCGGCTTCAAAACTGGTCTCATGAGAGGATGTTTGCCCGAAATCACTAATTAAGGAGTACTCGTTGCAAATAACACTCCACTTTCTCAGGTTGCGACAAGTGGCGCATATGCAGCACGCCACTTGTCGCAACCTGGGAGTTTTCCCTTTTCTCGTAGACCGTTTATTCAAAACGTTTTATCTTTTAAATCGTGCGTCTAAATCTTGAACCGTTTTCATCATTGGATTCCTTGCGTCGAGATCTTCAAAACTAGATCCCATGTTGATAGGTTTTGACGAACTTTTTTTGTCATGAAAAAAACCGGATGAAAAAACCCGGGCAAAAAACCGTATCGGGAGCACGGTTTTTTCCCTTTTCAAAAGAGGCACGCCCATGCCTCTCGCGAAATCACACCCGTGCCTCTTGTGGAAGCAAAATCGTGACTCTCGTGGAAGGAAAAAAACAGAAAACACGTTTTTTTTCTGTTTCCGAGAGGCACGGCCGTGACTCTCGTGAAAGCACAACCGTGCCTCTCGCGAAACCAAAACCGTGACTGTCGCGATAGAAAAAAAACCAGAAAACGCGTTTTTTTCCTTTCTGAGAGGCACGGCCGTGATTCTCACGAAAGCACAACCGTGCCTCTCGCGGAAACAAAACCATGACTCTCGCGAAAGAAAAAAAACAGAAAACGCGTTTCGTTTTTCCCTTTCCGAGAGGCACGGCCGTGACTCTCGTGAAAGCACAACCGTGCCTCTCGCGGAAACAAAACTGTGATTCTCGCGAAAGAAAAAAAATAGAAAACGCGTTTTTTTCGTTTTCGAAAGTCACGGCCATGACTCTCGCTAAAGTACAACCGTGCCTCTTGCGAAAAAACCATGACTTTCGCGAAAGAAAAAAAAAGAAAACGCATTTTTTCGTGCAAAAAAAAATTTTCCAAATTTTTTTTCGATCGAAAAGTTAAGGAAGACCGAAAGAAAACCAAAACGTCGAAAGAAACTAGAAAAAAATGCTTAAAAGGCCGAAAACGCGTGCAGAAAAAAAATAAAATCCGGAGGAAACGTGCAGAGCGCGATACGTGGCGAATGGCTGAGAGCGCGCCAAGTGACGCTGATCGTTGCGAGGCTCCCGAAGGAGCGCTCGTTAACTAGTTGCTCCCTTAATGTTTGCCAAGCTGAACATGCCGACCGGGCCAAAAAGCTCGCTCGTGGACCGGTCCGGATAGGTTCAAAATTGAGAGGCCCGACAAAGAAAAACAGCCGGCAAGGTGTATAAAAATAGGCCCAAAAAAAGTCCGATACGGTCTTGTTTTGGTCCGGTCCGCGGGACCTCGTCCCCAGTGGGTGCCGCGTATGGCTCCCTGGCGCTCGGTCCCAACAAGCCGACGAGCTCGCTCACAATGGCGGTTTGTTTCCTCCTCCCTTGGTCCATCGTTGACCAATTAACCGTTGACCATTGACTTTTAAAGAAAACATTTTTTAGAAAAACATCAATTCAGGAACAAATGCTCACAGAATTAACAAAAGTTCAGGAACACAAAAAAGTTCACGAGTTCAAAAAAAGTTAACGGGATTTGAAAACAAAAGTTCCAAAATCGAGAAAGCTCAAAAGATTTGAAAAAATGTTCAGGGATTTGAAAAAGGTTCATGAATTCGAAAAACTTTACGCAATAAAAAACATGGATTTGAAAAAAGTTAATGAATTTGAAAAAATCATTAATTGATTTTTTTACAAGTTTAGAAAAAATCAATTTTGCATATAGTTGATGAATTGGAAAAAGAAAAAGCAAAAGCAGAAGCAAAATATCAAAATAAAAAAGAAAAAAGAAAAAGAAAAAGAAAAAACTGAGAGAAAAATCAAAAAAGGAAAAAATCCATATAAAAAAAGGAACGAAGCTGCCTGCAAAAACACTTAAACAGCCAGCCAAAAAGAATCAAACACAAAGTAGTGTATGTGCTCTAGTTGCGAAAACGTCTGTAACTGGTGTTACAACGCCAAATAGGGTTTGGAGTGGTCCGCTCGGTCAGACCAATTTTTCTTTGCATTATTTGAATAACAGAGAAGTATAGTTGCCCCCCCCACACACACAACACACATGTGGCCAATCGGCTCAAATACCCCCCCCCCCACCCCCAA
>NC_041388.1:572961631-572963129 GCF_002162155.2 Triticum dicoccoides | reverse complement strand
AGCCGTCTGGAAGTTGTACTCGCCATAACATCACTGCTTTATGCTTAATCAAATGATAATTCTTTGATGCAAAAGGAAAAGGGATGTTTAGTACTGGTAGTCATTTTATTCATCAATATCTTTGTTACTCTATGTGCAAATCTAAAGTGCATGGTGGCCTAGGTATTCTCAACATGGAAAAATTTGTTGCTGCCCTTCGCATCCGGTGGTTGTGGGGAGCTTGGACGGATCCGAGCAAGCCTTGGGTAACCTTGGGGAACCCGTGTGATGACAAAGATAAAGACATATTTGCTGTTGCCACCAAGCCTCTTTTTGAGAGTCTACTTGGCTGAACGGTATGAGACCCAAAGACATAGCACCAAATATTTTTGCGATCTGTACAAGAAAAAATTGCACTGTCCAGAAGGCCTTACATAATAACTCGTGGGGTATCCAAAGTGGATATTGGTGGGAACCTTGCTGTGAACCACATAGCAGAGTTCGCCAATCTTTGGACTAAGCTATCATGCGTTCAACTCAACCCCGGTGTAGCTGATTCAATTTCCTGGAAGCTCACCAATGATGGCGAATATTCGGCAGCGACGGCATACCGTGCACAATTTCTTGGCCATATCGACTCCTCCCAAATGCAATTTTTTTGCTTGGTTGGCCATCAACAATAGGATTTGGACGGCTGACCGGCTTCAGCGCAGGGGCTGGCCAAAATGTAACCTTTGCCTTCTATGCAAACAAATGCCAGAATGAGGAGCTCATCTTCTCTTCCAATGTCGTTACACCGTTAGAGTTTGGGGAATGATCAAAACATGGCTTGGTTTACATGATGTCCATCCTACAGATTGGGGAGGCATGGTTTCCGTCTAGGAGTGGTGGTGCTACATTGCTTCCAGGAGGTCACAATCTCGAAGGGCGCTTCTTTCCCTTATGCTTTTTATCTCTTGGGAAATCTGGAACGAGAAAATGCACGTGTGTTCCGCAACACGGCGATTCCGGTCGGAGTGCTTGTGACTCGCGTCAAAGCGGAAACTTCGTTGTGGTGCCTTGCTGGGGTGAAATATCTGTGTAATATAATGTCGTAAGAGTGATGCTTGTAACCTGGCCTTCGACCAAGACTCTTAAACCTTCTTCTTATTCAATGAAAATGGCAAGCCTTTTGCCTTGTTTTAAAAAAAGTATATATGTGGCAAAATAATGAATAGTAAAGGACGATTGCCACGGATGTCCCGCTGGTGGGAGTTGGGATCTCTGCTTCCCTCAGCGCGTACTCTTGTGCCTGCCTCATCTCCCTCCTTGATTCCTTTGTACCCCTCTAATCAACACCCATGCTACTCCTGGCGCTAGAATTGCCATTGGAGCTAATACCAGATTCTTGGCCATGCAAATATCTATGGTCATAGAACTGGGGATTGATGGAATTAATCCAAATTTTTAACAATTACTAAAATTTGTGTGTGTGGGTGTGCGCGCGTGTGTGTGTGGAGAGGGGGGGGGGACTATTCAG
>NC_041388.1:572959548-572960901 GCF_002162155.2 Triticum dicoccoides | reverse complement strand
AGGTGGCGCTTAATAGCAACATTCTACACTAGTGTGAGGGCACCCTAGTGCACCTAAATAAACCAATTGTATCATTGACTGTGGGTGGTTGAGAGTTATACAAACCAGGACATTCAAGTTTGTACCTACATGCTACGTATTATTTAGCTACGTTTCCACATGGCCATTACAAGCCCACATCTCTATTTCATATATATTCCCCAAGATACAACATGTCTTGCAATGCATGCAACAATAGTGCCCTAGCCATCACCGTATAGTTTACATCCTCCTTTGTTCTTCGCCTATGGTATATGCATTCAAGATATATTCCACATGAGGTGAGTGGCACTCGGAATAGGAGGCATTGGGAAAAATATAGCCACGTTCACCAGCATACCTTGTGAAAAATGAAAGATAAACAATGGTTGTCTAACGAAACGCTGGTGCTAGGGGTGGAAACGAGCCTAGCAGAGCCGGCTCATGACTTGGCTCATCTAGGCTTGTGAAAGCTCACAACACCGCAATTGCACTCATTTTTCTGGTCGAAGATTGAGTTTGACGTGGACTGTACGTGAGCCCAAAAACTCCATGTGCTCGTTTCATTGGAGCTGCACGAGCTATCCTCCCGTGGAACCCTAAAACTCCACCGTGATCCCCGCACATGATGCGCCGCATGCTAGATCACCACCCTCTGTCTCTACTCCAACAGCCGCCCTCACCCTGACACCGTCCATCAGCTCCTGCGCCAGCCATGACCACGACGTCAATCACTGCTAATCCCCTGGTTGCAGCTGGTGCATCGTTCCTAGACACTCCACCACTGCCGCCTGCGGTTCTTGCCATCATGACTGGTGCGATGTGGGATGTGGGAACTACTGAACAAGCATGTTAATCAAACTGATGTAAGCCGTCTGGAAGTTGTACTCGCCATAACATCACTGCTTTATGCTTAATCAAATGATAATTCTTTGATGCAAAAGGAAAAGGGATGTTTAGTACTGGTAGTCATTTTATTCATCAATATCTTTGTTACTCTATGTGCAAATCTAAAGTGCATGGTGGCCTAGGTATTCTCAACATGGAAAAATTTGTTGCTGCCCTTCGCATCCGGTGGTTGTGGGGAGCTTGGACGGATCCGAGCAAGCCTTGGGTAACCTTGGGGAACCCGTGTGATGACAAAGATAAAGACATATTTGCTGTTGCCACCAAGCCTCTTTTTGAGAGTCTACTTGGCTGAACGGTATGAGACCCAAAGACATAGCACCAAATATTTTTGCGATCTGTACAAGAAAAAATTGCACTGTCCAGAAGGCCTTACATAATAACTCGTGGGGTATCCAAAGTGGATATTGGTGGGAACCTTGCTGTGAA
>NC_041388.1:572952194-572958221 GCF_002162155.2 Triticum dicoccoides | reverse complement strand
GATTAGTAAAAAGTAGCAAATCGAATGCAAGATTGTACTTGGAGTTAGCTAACGGATAGTGCATCAAACAAGCATCATCTATTTAATATGTGTTTTGAGATGGCTAACCACGCTTGTGGTGCGGCACAAAGGCATGCTCAGCGTGTGTTGCATCCCGTTTTTTGTGAGGGCATCCCAATGTTCATAAACAAACCAATCGTATGATTGACTAGAGGTGGTTGAGTGCTCTACAAGCCCGGACATTCAGTTTGTACCTGTAGCGTACAGACATTTTAGCTAGCACATGGTCACTACATACCTAGCTCCCTCTATATATATCTTCATATATCTCCCATGATACATCATCTCCTGCAATGCATCCAACAACTAGCACCCAGGGCACAACGGTATGATGTACATCCTCCTTTGTTTTTCACCCAAAACATAGAGATTCAAGATATATCTCCCACCTGAGTTGAATGGAGATCAGATTGCAAGGTATTGGGAAAGATGCATGTACAGTCACTCTTCTTTTAGGTAAGAAGAGGAAAGCTAAACTCTGGATTCCCGGCTAAAAGAGGTTGCAACCAACCTGCGAGGGTACAATATAGGGCTTTGCCTTAGAGCATCTCTATAGCCTATGGATGCATGTAACTATGTTTTTCTGCTATTGCTATTCTTGTTTTGATAGCCAAAACCTCCAAAATATGTTTGACCTCTACTACTACTATGACTAGAAATTGCATGTAATCAAATATAATGCACAAGAAAAAATGCATTATCAACATTTTATTTCTTCGATGTGGATCATGTTAGACAGGGCCCAACTGTCTAGAATCAAGATAGTTATCTCTCTTTCTCTTTTATTGGAAAATATAATTTTTGACATGGGAAGAAGATTGCTTCTATTAGAATAAATTCGATGGAATGGAAGCTTTATCTAACAGATGATATTGTTCATATTTGCCATCTCTCAGTGGAGCATATCCAATGGCAGATATCTAAAGTAAGGGCATCTCTAAAGATGGAGTCAACTGCAGAAAACTACCACATTTAAGGCTAGATTTGCAGAAAATCACCAACTCGTTAATCCGTTGCAAAAAAGCACTGCATTAACAATAAACTTGTTGCAAAAAGCACTGATCAGGTGATTTGGGCCATTTAATCACTTTCTGACAAAGTGGGGCCTGGTTGTCAAGAGCTGACTTGGCAAACAAATGTCATACACACCCCTGGATCTAAAAATACCCCTTGCTCTCAATCACGTGCTGTCGATCCGATCGACACCCAACCGCGCCACCCTCGCCGGCTCCAGTCGCCACCGCAGGAAGCCCACCCGCCATGCCATGCTCCTACCTGACGACGTTGCCGTCGATGTCCTTCGCTGCCGTGCCCAGATGATGGCCTCGTCCGCCCGCAGCATCCGCGCGCGCACCTCGCCCCTACCTGCCCAACCGCTGCCAGCCCAACCACGGCCATGTTGATGGCGCTGGATTCCGCGGCGACCCACAGCCCCCACCACTCTCATACGCTAGCCAAGCTAGCCGGCTAGCAGGTTGATTGATTTTTCTCGACTAGATGTGCATGCACACACACCTGCACACAAGCTGTTGGATTAATTTTGGCCGCCGGCTAGATTACAAGCTCATGCTCGTGCTGCACCTCGAGCGGGAGCTGGGGATGGGCCTGGGTGGACGGGGCAAAACGGTGCCGCTACTCCGGCGAGCTTCCCTCCACCGCCCGTCTGGCCCTTCTCCCCTCCTGCTCCCTCCTCCCTCCCAACCTGCGCCCCACCATAAACGTCGGCGCCCTGCTCCCAGCCTCTGCGCAATCCACGAGCTTGCACAGCCGTTGGGCTGACAAGGTAGCCGCCTAATTGAACGCAGCACCGACCGGAGCTAGCGGGGAACGCGGTGGAGCTAGCCCGTGGCGGCATGGTGCACAACGGTCATCCGCCACCGCGAAGAGCTCGGGGGCGCGCACAACGCGCTCACCAGCTCGCTCCTCTCCATCTCCTCCTTGTCTGCACGTCCGCCCTGCCAGGGCTCACGCTCCCTGTCACTACATCCCGGCGGACGGCAAGGCTAGGGCGCCGCCGTGTCGGTCGAGCTCGAGCTGCTTCGGCAGTAGTGCTGCTGGGGGGTTGATTGCTTTTATTTATTTATTTTAGATCCAGGGGTGTGTATGTTAATTTTTTTGCCATGTCAACACCTTACGATTGGGCCCTAGTTGTCAGAAATCGATCAAATGGTCCAAATCACCTGATCAGTGTTTTGCAACGAGATTACGTGGATCGCGGTGATTTTTGCAACAGATTAGCGACTTGGTGGTTTTCTGCAAACCTAGCCGCAAATGTGGTAGTTTTGTGCAATTGACTCCCAAAGATGACACACAAACCGGACACCGTATTCGTTCGCAGACAGAGGGGCCAGTCTGTGGACACGGATGCGGGAGCTGGCCATCCAACGATAGTCGGATACATCTGCCTCCAATTATTCTTTTTAAAGTCCGCATACATATGCATGCTCAAAATAGCAGCATATCTAGTTAAGGTTTAGCCAAAAAATGTTCAAATGCATCAGTTGTTCCAGTTTAGCTAACCCATGCTCTTCCGCATGCTCCGCGTCTGCATTGTTAAGGTTTGTGGACAAATGATTCAACCAATCCACAGATAACAATATAGTGAATTTCTTGTTCACTCAAGAGGATGTGTATGATACTTTCGGTGCAAGCATGTTCATTTACTTACTGCGTCAATCGACACAAATATAACACACATTTCTCTATTTCCAGCTCAATAAATCGTCCGGGGAATACACGCCACCACACACCATGAAGAATTAATGTTGACTGGTGGAGTCTCTTGATATATAGTCTAGACACTTAGGCTATGCTCACGCATGGCATCCATGTGTGCACGATCCGATTCCCAATTTATGCATAGTTTAGTGGTTCTATGTGATGTCGTAGTTAGGATTGTGAGGCATTGGGAGTCTTCGTGCTATAATAGGTGTCTTTTGCACACAATGCATCCTTAGTTTGCACATTTCCAGTATGGGTTTCACCCGAGCTAGTATCCTGAGCTCAGGATGAAGTTCAGATCAATGTACATGCTGATGTTGTTACAGTTCTAGCTTCCTAGCCCCATTGAGATGCATTGTTGTTTTCTTGGCCAAGAAACCACATGGACCAAGAACATTGTTCACAAGCATCTTAGAGTCATGCTTACTACAAGGGAAATGTAAGAATTCCGTGGGTACGCCATCCATAGAAAGGTTTACAAATATTTATGCAAACAAATTGTGAAGATTAGAACTTGCCCCTTTGATTGAGAAGGGTACCATGGTCATCTCATGTTGTGACAAATACGTAGACATAGTCTGACCAAAATGGTGAGATTAATTAATTAAGAACTCGTTCGATTTCCAGCCATATTTTGTGCGCCTGTCAAAATCGTTCGGATCAAGAATAAAGAAAAAACAAAGAGGCTACCACATTGCCAAGATGCCTGCACATGAACGGAGCTGAAATGAGAATCGAGGCAGTCTGGACCAGTTCGGTAGCCGTGGCGACTGTCGGGCGCCTCGGCCTTCGGCACCCTTGATTCGCCTCACGTGCCGGCACCGCACCGAAGACCTTGCAGCAAAGATCGGCCCTCGTAGCACATCGGTGGCCGGCTCGCCGCATGCGAGGACATGAAGGTTGGCAACGACGTTTGTAGCAACGCCACCAGTGGTTGCTCTGCGGCAGTGCGACTGTCAGGTGTTCCGCTTGCGGCAGCAGGCCTTGCAGCATCAGGCAACCTTGATAGCACCCTTGGCTTGTACACCTGACGGTGACAATGGGGAATGGATCCACGGGGAGACGGAGCTCACCATAGCAGCCTTGGCTTGTATAGTTGTATACCACTGGTGGCCATCGGGATTAGATCTGTGGTCGTCTTTTCCCCTTGCTGTGGCAGCATCTTGTTACCCGTTGCAGCAGCAGATTCTCCACCGGTCAACCTTGAAGCAATTTGGGAGAGCCGTGGGCAGGGGATTGGGGACGGTAGGAAGATGGAAAGAGATAAGGTTGTGGAAGAAGAGGCGTGCATGGCCCAATGGACGCGGTTCATGCTCGAACGCGGCTGATGCGTTCGGTATTATCAGCCAGTTGATCTAAATCGTTTTCCTTATTTTCGTCCCTTCAGCGGTTAGTGAAATCCGGATTTGAGCATTCGTATTCTCTCTCTCTCTCTCTCTCTCTCCCTCTCTCTCTCCCTCTCTCTCTCTCTCAGCGCCATATAGGGAGGTATCGAGGCAAGACCGTGGTGTGGGGAACATTGCACTCGCCCGGGAGACGACAATATCTTGTCGACAGGGGAGTGTCGTGGCAAGTAGTTGTTCCTTTGATTGGCGCCACCTAACCCTAGTGCCTCTTCTGGATCATTGTATAGTGGGCACATCCTTGACGGTAACTGGGCTGGCATAGAGCTATATATGACCATTGCATGTTCGGCTCTTCATATAAACCGACCACGACACAACATTACTTGTGAGTTGTGATGAATGAAACTAGCACCCTGAGTGTTGCTACTTAGTGAAGCATTGTTGGTACTCTGCATTCTATAGTTCTGCAGTCTTCAGTTCATCTTCACATGAATATTCATAGCTTAGATCTGTTCCCAACCTGGGGTGCGTCATGCTATTGGATTGCGAGGTATTGGAAAAGAAGGGTTTATGTGCAAGTCGGCCTACTTGTGAGTGAACTAAAATCCTGGTTTGGTTCTGTCTTGAAATAGCCCGAGAAATCACAAAGGTGGTGCACTAGTCTAAGCCCTCTAGCCACGTAAGCTGCACACTTGCACTTGCTCGCGCTGAGATGTCTTCTCCCCTTCCAAAACATCAGCATCTCTGTGTACTTCAAGAGGTCTTCTTTAGTAATAACCTATCAAACATGAGCGTGCAATAAAAAAAGAAGGTAAAATCCACCATTTTTTACCTGACAGAAAATGACTAGTTGAATACTGAATCACGACGATTGAATGTAGATCAGCCAACAGCACACCTGAGTCCCCAGTTATGAATATTTTCTCTGCATTATGTATGACTATATTTTGTGAGTCTAATGCTTGCCTCGTCATTCAGCAGAGTAAGAGACATCATCACTGCAATGAGTATTCACCATCCATAATTAAACTCCATCTACATGTTGTGACATCCTTGCATTTCTTGGTACATCTCTAGAAGCAATTTGGGTGTTTTGTTAATCAACCCTATGATCATCTGTTTTATTATGAGAAGAAGCAATGACTTGATCTTTGACTAGGATAACCATATGTTCACTAGTATCGATCAACAAGCTTAACATTATCCGACTTCCATTTCATCTTAAACTCTAAAGAGCACCTAAATTCATTTAGTCGAATATGTCTATGGTGGTGAGATTAACCACCACATTATGATATGCATCCTCGTTTGTTCTTCCAATATGGCATATGAATTCAAGATCTTTTACCCACATGAGTTAATCAGAAATTCATATTTGGATTGAAAGGCAAAGAGAAAATTGCAGCCACTATAGATGTCGTTCTTACAACTAGATAACTTGGGCTCAGTTGCCACGTGCTCTGCGCTATGCTGGTTCAGATCCTAATTGCCATGGCTATAACCGCCCCCTCCCCCGGCCACAGTGTCCTGAAGAAAATGAAGTGCATGAACTGCAACTTCCTCCCTAGTAAGGGAGAGAAGACGTGACAAGCAGCCACTGCCTCGCTAATGTTGTTGATTTCACATTCTAAATGTTTGTATTTTTTTCTATAAACTTGGTCAAAGTTTACGAGGTTTGACTTCAGACAAATCTTATATGCAAACTAAAAAGGACCGGAGGGAGTACGAAGGGGAGGAAGAGGGCCCCGCGCCACCGAAATGTTACGCGAGGGGGAGGAACAGGGCCCGCCACTAATAGAAAAAGGGACATTTGTCCCGGTTCAAAGGGCCTTTAGTCCTGGTTCTGGAACCGGGACTAAAGAGTCATTACTAAAGCCTCCCTCTCCGGTTCTTACACGAA
>NC_041388.1:572950165-572952184 GCF_002162155.2 Triticum dicoccoides | reverse complement strand
TGCTTGCCTGGCACTTTTGAAGATAACATTGAGTCTTCATCAGTGTCAACGATCACATCATCGGTATCACGTCTATCGAGAGGGGACAAATACCGGCAACACAGAAGGGAACACAATCAATGCAATGCACAATATGATGCATGATCATGACATGGCAAAATGAATGTGTTTTGAGCCAATGCAACTAGCAACAGATTAAATGAAGTTGGTTTGAATACAAGATTCAAATTCAAACTCCATATGTGATTATTTAAATGCCCTTTATTTGATTTGTGCTAAACAGCAGCTATAAGTTGTTCTAACATGCATGAAAATGGTATAGATGGATTCCTTGAATTTTTCTGATAATTTTTCATATATAAATTATTTAATTTGGAGTTACGGTTAATTTTCTATGAATTTTAGAAGTTTATATTCATTTTCTGGAATTTCAGAATTAAATTAAATCCAGAAAACATTACTGCGTTGACTCGGGCTTTGACCCGCTACGGGGCCCGCTGTCAGTGTCACAGGGTTAGTTAGCAGGGTCATTAGCCCCTAACAACGACGCCACGTCAGCACGCCGGAGACCAGCCGACGGCGACCACAGAACACGGCGGGGCACGCCGGACTTGCGCTAGAGGCGTCAGTTTGGTGCGCTGAGGGCACCAGGGGATGGTCCTTGCTCCCGCGCATCCAGAGGACCGAGTGGGAGGTCGTGGGGTCGCCGGAACTCATGCCGGCGACGAGCTTTGGCGGCGATGGTGTTCGGTGGTGCTCGGGCGCGTCGCTATGGTGCATCAGTGAGAAAATGGAGAGGCTGGGCAGCACCTGCTAGACATGGGGAGCACTAAGAGCAGCTCAGTGAGGCCAGGGGAGCACGGAGGCTATGCGTGCAGCAGCAATGGCGGACGGTGGCTTCGGTGCTCGTGGGGAACGGCGCTACGGCACGGAGGGGAGCATGCTGAGTTAGGGGAGAGGGTCAGTGACTCACGGCGATGACGAGGGGACGCTCGGCGAGGTCGGGGACGGTCCGGAGCCGACGAATTTGACGAAGATGGCCGGCGGTCCCGAGGTTGAAGAAGGCATCGAGGGCGGTGTTGTGGCACGTCCGGGGCCTCGTGGCTCGTTGAGGAGGTAGAGGGAGGACCGGCGGAGCTTCCTGGGGCGTCGGTGAGCCGTGGGGTGGCCGGTAGCCACGGTGGCTCTCGTCGGTGGCGGCGGCTCCGTTCGGTCGCGGGAGGGGAAACAGAGAAGCGAGGGGGAGGGAGGTCCAGAGAGCGAGGGAGAAGTGAGAGGGGGTCGGGGCTGCGTGGCGTCGCGGGAGGGACCAGGGAAGGAGGAGGCAGCCAGGCAGGGAGGAGGTGGCCTCCTCGGCCGCGGGCGTGCGAGCACGCAGCTGCTCCCACTGGCAAGAGGAAGACGACAGGGGGGGAGTAGCGGTGGCGGGCTGGGCCGGCTGGGCCGGTTCTGGTGGGCTGCACGGGTGAGGCCAGGTAAGTCCTTCTCTCTCTCTCTTTTATTTTTTTCTTCTGTTTTGTTTTATTTAATTTCGTTTTGCCACTGTTTTGTATTTTAAACAAATTCAAACAATGCCAAAAACTCCTCTGAATAATTTTATTTGGCTAGATGGACTTTTCCAAAAGCTCATAAAATATTTCAGGGGTATTTGAAATTATATTCTAATTATATGAATATAATTCAAATTCAAATAGCTAATGATTTAAATTCAAAGTCCCAAAAATAAATCCTTAAAAATGTTCAATATTTTGGTTGGGACCAGAACCCTTACCAAAAATTATCAAACATTTAAGAAGAGCCTTTTGGAGCAATGAATGAGATTTCTAGGGTTTTTGCCCCTCTTTTATTTAGGGTTTTGAGGCTTCCAATATTCCTCAATTCAAGTTTCAAAAATATAGACATGATGCACACATGAAGCTAGCCTAGAGCAATGCCAGAAGCTAGGGATGTGACAACTCACCCCCACTAAACAAGAATCTCGTCTCGAGATTCAAGCGTAGGGTAGGATGAAGGGGAAAC
>NC_041388.1:572946893-572950155 GCF_002162155.2 Triticum dicoccoides | reverse complement strand
GGGCATTGCACCCTTTAGTCCCGGTTTGAGACACGAACCGGGACTGAAGGTCTAATCTTTAGTCCTGGTTTGAGATACGAACTGGGACTATAGGGCATCGCATCCTTTAGTCCCGGTTCGTGTCTCAAACCGGGACTAAAGGGCTCATTTGAACCGGGACTAATGCCTTTAGCCGCACGAACCGGGACCAATGCTCACATTAGTCCCGGTTCGTGAGTGAACCGGGACTAATGTGTTTATCTGGCCCAAACGAAAGCTCCATTTTCTACTAGTGCGCCGCCGCCGGCACCACACGGGCTTCGCCCGGCGGTGCTCGCCGGCGGCCGCGAGAAAGGGACGCGGAAAAGGGAAGTTAGTCGGCGGCGCGATGGAAGGCATCTGTATCGCTCGCGGGAGCGACATGGGGCGTGATGTAAGCACACCGGTGCCTGTCCGCCGCCCCTCGCCGTCTTCTCTTGGGTTATCGTTTCGGCACATAACCGTTGCAGCAAAACAACACGCCAACTTTGATGGTGCTGGTTGCAGCCCATCGCGGCGGTACCCGTCGTTGTCTCAGCTCCGCTTTGTCGGTTGAAGGAAAACAAAACACCGGCTCCAGCTTCTGTCGATAATAGTTCTAGCCTCTACATTACATGGTTGTAGCTCCGCTATTATCGGTTCCAGCAAATATCAGAGGATTGCGACTCGTTGCCTCCGTCCGTCCTTGCTGCAAAAAAACCAACGATGGCGTCGCCGCTGCAGCTCCGGTGAGCAAGGTTGTAGCATCTGCGAGCATGGTTGTAGCAAAAATCATCGACGACAGCACCGCCGGTTGCAGCCCCGGTGAGCATGGTTGTAGCATATGTGAGCATGGTTGTAGCAAAAATATGTCGACGACAGCGTGGCCAGTTGCATCTCCGGTGAGCATGGTCGTAGCTTCTGGGCGATGCCGTGGCCGGTTGTATCAAATTATGTGGCCGGTTGTAGCACACAAGGACGTCGGTTCCATTAAAAAAACCGTCATGCCTTGGCCGGTGGGCACCACCACCACAGCTAGTTGTAACAGCCGTCGACATCGGTTGTAGCAAGGCCGTGCGCACACCACCAGTCGGCGTTGCAACGTTCTGATGGATGGTGCTAGTAGCTATGCCAGCGGGACTCGAAGCCGGAGTTGGGCGGAGGACATCGCTGGGATCCGCGAGGGTTGTAGGTGGCGATGGCATGGGATGGGAGAGGGTCTCGCCGGCAACGATGGAGCGACGAGGTTGGGCACCGAGCAAGCTGTGTAGGTGCCATGGAGGTACACCGGTTCCAGCTTATCGGGTAGTCGCTCGGCAGCCATGGCCGGGAGTTCAGAGGCACGGAATTGGGAGCGGAGAAAGACAGGCGACAACGAGAGGCTACGCGCTGCGTTGCGGGAGATAAGACAAAGGAAAAGTAGTGTGCGTGGGGCCAAAAGCGACCTGGTCGTTTCTTCTTCTTTTTCTTGGTGTGTTGGGCTGCTCGCCACAATGTTATCTGTACTCGATGTTGGTTGCTTTGAAATACAAAGAGGGGGAAACCCTTTTTCGGTAAAAACGACCTGGTCGCGTACACAAGGGCCTAAGTATTAGCAAGCGAGTCGTCCGGCGGAACGTTCGGCCGGTGTCCCGGATACAAATGATTTCCTTTCATTAATTATTTTCAGAGATCTTACGAAGCATTACATTAGTAAGCCTGAAGCCACCATCTTGGCGACACCCATCGCTACACCCGTGCCGAATGTCTGAACCTAATACCAAACAGACATCGCATCAAAACCTAACATCTAATGCTGGATGCCCCGTCCCAACCACATACCGGGAATGGGTCACACACCAGTCTGGCGCACTCACTGAGGCTACCGCCGCCATTATTCACCTAACCATCTTCAGAGCAGGTACCGTGCCAGGTCAGCTGTCAACGCCACCATGACGCCAAATAGCGCCACCACCTTGCGCTCGTCCATCCAGCCACATTTGTTGTCGATATCCAGCTGCACCATGCCGCCAATACTCGTCGTCCTCGACGTGGTAGAAACAACGCTGCACCTCATGGCAACCTCCACACCGTCGCCGCTGCTGGAGCTACGCGGAGTCCATCACTCACAACATCCCTTCGCCGAATAGTAGAACCTTCCAAGACGGTGCCTCCATGGAGGGTGCGACGCGAAGGACGCCGCCGCCACCCAATCCATATTGAATTTTGGACTTTCGTCCGGGAGGGGTTTAGAGGTGGATAGGAGAGACCTCCACATCGCCTCCACGGACGGTAGCAGCATCCAGAGACGTCGCCGGTACCGAACCGAACAAGCCAATCAAAGTTTCCACCGGTCCCCATCCTATAGCACCAAACCTCCGTCGGCTCCCGGATCCGGCAACGGACCACGAACCGAAACCTGCAAAGATGAGAGCGCCATGGGGCTCAACCCACCATGAAGGAGGATCGAGAAGAATCCATCGTAGTTCTCCAGGCGCTGAATCCAGCGATCCAAAAAGGTCAGCGACGATGACCACCACCCCGTGGCGACCGACGACGTTCAAGCCCAAGACTCGGAATTGGATCACTAGTACTTCATAGTCTACACCGGGTTACCATGAGACCGATTACTCTTAGGGAAAGTGTTTGGTGAAGTCTAAGCCCGTTGCGCATTTCCGACCCATGATACCGATGAATTGTAGATGAAATAGGGGATGCCTTCTGGGGATACCCAAGATTAGGGATCCGAGTGCTCGTAAACAAACAATTGTTTCATTAACTACGGGTGGTTGGGAGTTGTACAAACCAGGACATTCAAATTCATACCTGGACGCTACATATTATTCAGTTTTGTAACGTTTACGACACTCGACGCTAGGATGTGCAATAGGTGCGTCTTAATAGCACCAGTATACACTAGTGTGAGGGCATCCGAGTGCTCGTATACAAACCAATTGTATCATTGACTACGGGTGGTTGGTAGTTGTACAAACCACGACATTCAAGTTTGTACCTGCACGCTACATGTTATTTAGCTAGACCTGCACATGCCCATTACAAGCCCAGATCTCTCTCTCTCTCTCTCTCTCTCTCTCTCTCTCTCTCTCTCTCTCTCTCTCTCTCTCTCTCTCTCTCTCTCTCTCTCTCTCTCGGTACAGCATCGCTTGCAATGCATCCAACAATACTAGCCTAGCCACCACGGTATGATCTAGATCCTCCTTTGTTCTTATCCTATGGCATATGGATCCAAGATATATTACCCACGTGAGGTGAGTGGCACTCGGAC
>NC_041388.1:572931200-572946712 GCF_002162155.2 Triticum dicoccoides | reverse complement strand
TCTCTCTCTCTCTCTCTCTCTCTCTCTCTCTCTCGATACAGCATCTCTTGCAATGCATCCAACAATACTAGCCTAGCCACCACGGTATGATCTAGATCCTCCTTTGTTCTTATCCTATGGCATATGGATCCAAGATATATTACCCACGTGAGGTGAGTGGCACTCGGACTAGGTGGCATTGGAAAAAATGTAGCTACCTTCAGCAGCAGGCCATGTGAAAAATGAAAGCAAAACACTGGCCGTCTGGCTAAAGGCAGTTGCTATGGCTCGTCTTAGCTCGCGAGTAGACTCATGATTTGGCTCGTCTTAGCTCGCGAAAGCTCATGAAACTGGGATTGGACTCAGCTTGGTCAAAGCTTGAGTTTGACGTGGACTGGACGCGAGCCCAAAAACTTTATGTGCTTGTTTCTTCACAGGTGTGCGAGCTCTCTTCCTGATTCCAACCCCCGCATTGGATGCGCCGCATGCTAGACCACCACCTGCTGTCTCCGCTCCACCGCCATACCTCACCCCGTCCATCTGCTCCTCTGGCAGCCAATATAACATTGTTAACCACTGCCAACCAATCCATCGTCTGTAGCCAGTCCACCGCTGCTGCCTGCGGTTCTTGCCTTCATCACTCATGTCCTCGTGCTTTCTCTGCATGGTCGGATTGTTGGAACAACTGAACAAGCTGTGAGAGTTAATCATGATGTGATATCCATGCCCGGCTTGTACACAGACTGTATAGGACTCACATATAGATTAGGACTCTTGGTGTTTTATATATGCTTGTAACCTACCCTGTAAACTCAGCCAGATCAATAGAAAGATATCAACAGGTGCAACAGGCGCCTGTGGCCATCACATCGCGTCTTGTGTTTTGGCATGTTGCTTGCTCGTATTGATGTCGGCTTGTTTCTCGATTAGTGCATTTGCTAGTTAGGCTAAGGAATCAGTTCATATAGATGACTCAACTTTGTACTAACTTTAGTACAAAATTGAGTCATCTACTTTGGAACGGAGGGAGTAGTTTCTTGTGTACGTGTGCGCGTCTCACAGAAGGCTAGCTAGTGTCAATCTCACGACTCCCTCCACAGATGATCTCGTCGGACGGTAAAAGTCTCACGACAAGCATATACGTTACAATATCGGGCAGAGGAGGAACGATGAGCATGTGATCCTCACAAAAAGCATTGGATGGTCCTGTCGAAAGAAAAGAAAGGTGGATACATGAGCAACAAGAACGACAAGCAGCGGTCCACAAAAAAGAACTTCGTTGACTCGAACGACGAGGCTGCACCACGAGGACGAAGTTTGACTGCAAGGAAGAACCAAAGCAGAGAGCTCTTATTGCCAAGGTGGGCGATAAAAAGGCATGATGTTCATGTGTGAGCTGGTGGACGAGGAGGATCTAGACTCTCAAGCGTTGACTAAAGAAATTGGCGTGCTTGCGGAAGAAAAAGTTTGACATCTTGATCATGTTTCAGAAAATTGTACTGATGCTATAGACACAAAACTGACAACCCTAGAAAACGATGCGGCGCCAGAAGTCCGCGAGACATGGAGAGAATACGTGGTTATGCTAGTAGAAGGTAAAGGCATCGCACCAGAAATCCACAATGCAAGGCGTTTCAGTATGATTGTGCCAGAAGATCGCAAGACCAGGCGAGACGTGTGGCAAATTGCACTCAAAGCAGGCGAGGAGCGTGAACGGCGTGAGTAGAGGCGCACCGGACACCTCACATCTAGAGATAGGTGCCGCGAGTGTCTCATTGAGCAACACACTCATCAGCTCACGTGAGCAGGTGGACATGAGTGTAGGTGCCCCCGACAACCTTTTTTCAAATGTCCAAAAATTGCCTATATATCCCATGTCCTGTAAAGCACACACATCAATTGGTAAAGCTTGTTATACTTTCATATTCACCATGGTTTAAAACTTCATCAAAATCGCCGATCATAATCCAATGGAGATCACAAGAAGAGGCAATACCCTTGATCTTGTCCCAGTTTTGTACCTCTATGAGGTTTGAGCTTCACCATATACACAAGAGTAAAGCGCCATGGATCAGGACCCACATCAACTATCTTTGCATCTATATGGTACTCAAAATAGCCAAGAATCTCTAACTTCATTTAATTATTCCAGAACAAACCAAGGCCGCCTCTACGACCAGAACTGCAAACAGAAAAAAGAAGAATCAAAATCAAGTCATGAAGCTAAAGCTTCAACCTGCGCTTTACTAATTTAAGTCTCAACAATACCAAGCATGGGCTGGGCAAACTTGTTTGTGAAATCGCGAAGTTCTTGTCGCAGCTTTGCCCACACCTCGGTAGTTCCAACCATCATTGTGCCCGGCGGCACTCCTCAAGGGAGCCCACCGATCTTGCGTCATTTGTTTTTGTTTGATGTCCATTCTTCTTGCCATTGTTGTTCTAAACGTTGTTATGCATATTGTTGTGCTTCTGGTCTCTAATCTGAGAGGGACTCGGCGGCAACGGTGAAACTGGAAGAAATAAAACACCGGTTTTTTTGCTCTAGGGTGATGAGCATCTCCTCGTTCGACGATGTAGCGACCTTTCGAGCCAGGGCAAAGGAGCAGGAGGCTCCTTTCGGCGGTGGAGTTGGATGAAGCTGGTTTCCACCCCGATGGCAAAGGCATGCCCCCTCTGCCGGTTCTCCCATGTTCGAGTAGGCAGTGCTCTTAGCTCCGGTTGCCTGATCATGGTCGAGAACCCGGATGAGCCCAAGCGATGCCTCATGCCTTCGCTCGATAGGCTTGGTGTTTTTCTGGGGCGTGTGGCTGTTCCTCGGTATCGTTGTATCATGCCGTTTCTCTTTTTTTCTTCTTACTATTTCTTTCGTGTGCTGTTGTACTTGTTTGCCGGGCCACAGGCCTTTTTTGTCTAAAAAAACACCGATCGCCCTCAAAACACTTGAACCTGGTGGTGCACACGCTGCAGCATTGTGGAGAGCCTCTGAACCACAGCCCCGACATTGCCGCTGCTGCTGGTCTGAATCCGGGAAGCAAACTCCAAGACACCCATACATCTGGTGGATCGTCCCCTCGTCCCCAACATCAGGAACTTCCTCCGATCGAGTGAATTAGCTCCTTCATCCACGCCTTCAGACCAAACTGTACAGTGGTACTTCAAATCGGTCCATAGATTCCAGCCGACCAAACTCCTAACCTTTAAATCAGTTAAGGAACAAAAACTCGGTAACTCCAGTCGCCTGGTTACCTCTAGAGAGGACGGGAGAGGAGGAAAAATCTCAACACCGTGGAAGTCAGCGATAATAAATAAACCTGTCATGAGAGGATTCCCCCGGCTTCAATTCCCTCGGCTTCAAAACTGGTCTCATGAGAGGATGTTTGCCCGAAATCACTAATTAAGGAGTACTCGTTGCAAATAACACTCCACTTTCTCAGGTTGCGACAAGTGGCGCATATGCAGCACGCCACTTGTCACAACCTGGGAGTTTTCCCTTTTCTCGTAGACCGTTTATTCAA
Source organism: Triticum dicoccoides (assembly GCF_002162155.2). Taxonomy (NCBI): domain Eukaryota; kingdom Viridiplantae; phylum Streptophyta; class Magnoliopsida; order Poales; family Poaceae; genus Triticum; species Triticum dicoccoides. The sequence goes on along the minus strand of NC_041388.1, from coordinate 572,943,218 downwards.
AACGTTTTATCTTTTAAATCGTGCGTCTAAATCTTGAACCGTTTTCATCATTGGATTCCTTGCGTCGAGATCTTCAAAACTAGATCCCATGTTGATAGGTTTTGACGAACTTTTTTTGTCATGAAAAAAACCGGATGAAAAAAATCGGGCAAAAAACCGTATCGGGAGCACGGTTTTTTCCCTTTTCAAAAGAGGCACGCCCATGCCTCTCGCGAAATCACACCCGTGCCTCTTGTGGAAGCAAAATCGTGACTCTCGTGGAAGGAAAAAAACAGAAAACACGTTTTTTTTCTGTTTCTGAGAGGCACGGCCGTGACTCTCGTGAAAGCACAACCGTGCCTCTCGCGAAACCAAAACCGTGACTGTCGCGATAGAAAAAAAACCAGAAAACACGTTTTTTTCTGTTTCTGAGAGGCACGGCCGTGACTCTCGTGAAAGCACAACCGTGCCTCTCGCGGAACCAAAACCGTGACTCTCGCGATAGAAAAAAAACCAGAAAACGCGTTTTTTTTCCTTTCTGAGAGGCACGGCCGTGATTCTCACGAAAGCACAACCGTGCCTCTCGCGGAAAGAAAACCGTGACTCTCGCGAAAGAAAAAAAAAATAGAAAACGCGTTTCGTTTTTCCCTTTCCGAGAGGCACGACCGTGACTCTCGTGAAAGCACAACCGTGCCTCTCGCGGAAACAAAACTGTGATTCTCGCGAAAGAAAAAAAAATAGAAAACGCATTTTTTTCGTTTTCGAAAGTCACGGCCATGACTCTCGCTAAAGTACAACCGTGCCTCTTGCGAAAAAACCATGACTTTCGCGAAAGAAAAAAAAAAGAAAACGCGTTTTTTCGTGCAAAATTTTTTTTTTCCAAATTTTTTTTCGATCGAAAAGCTAAGGAAGACCGAAAGAAAACCAAAACGTCGAAAGAAACTAGAAAAAAATGCTTAAAAGGCCGAAAACGCGTGCAGAAAAATAAAATAAAATCCGGAGGAAACGTGCAGAGCGCGATACGTGGCGAATGGCTGAGAGCGCGCCAAGTGACGCTGATCGTTGCGAGGCTCCCGAAGGAGCGCTCGTTAACTAGTTGCTCCCTTAATGTTTGCCAAGCTGAACATGCTGACCGGGCCAAAAAGCTCGCTCGTGGACCGGTCCGGATAGGTTCAAAATTGAGAGGCCCGACAAAGAAAAACAGCCGACAAGGTGTATAAAAATAGGCCCAAAAAAAGTCCGATACGGTCTTGTTTTGGTCCGGTCTGGGGGACCTCGTCCCCAGTGGGTGCCGCGTATGGCTCCCTGGCGCTCGGCCCCAACAAGCCGACGAGCTCGCTCACAATGGCGGTTTGTTTCCTCCTCCCTTGGTCCATCGTTGACCAATTAACCGTTGACCATTGACTTTTAAAGAAAACATTTTTTAGAAAAACATCAATTCAGGAACAAATGCTCACAGAATTAACAAAAGTTCAGGAACACAAAAAAGTTCACGAGTTCAAAAAAAGTTAACGGGATTTGAAAACAAAAGTTCCAAAATCGAGAAAGCTCAAAAGATTTGAAAAAATGTTCAGGGATTTGAAAAAGGTTCATGAATTCGAAAAACTTTACGCATTAAAAAACATGGATTTGAAAAAAGTTAATGAATTTGAAAAAGTCATTAATTGATTTTTTACAAGTTTAGAAAAAATCAATTTTGCATATAGTTGATGAATTGGAAAAAGAAAAGGCAAAAGCAGAAGCAAAATATCAAAATAAAAAAGAAAAAAGAAAAAGAAAAAGAAAAAACTGAGAGAAAAATCAAAAAAGGAAAAAATCCATATAAAAAAAAGGAACGAAGCTGCCTGCAAAAACACTTAAACAGCCAGCCAAAAAGAATCAAACACAAAGTAGTGTGTGTGCTCTAGTTGCGAAAACGTCTGTAACTGGTGTTACAACGCCAAATAGGGTTTGGGGTGGTCCGCTCGGTCAGACCAATTTTTCTTTGCACTATTTGAATAACAGAGAAGTATAGTTGCCCCCCCCCCCCACACACACAACACACATGTGGCCAATCGGCTCAAATACCCCCCCCCCACCCCCACCCCCAAGGTCCAAAACCGGTTATTTAAGCCCCTCAAATATGCAAAACCAGATAAATCTTCCCTAGCTTGCTTTTGCACATGATTTGAGATGGTATTATCGTTAACCATGCTAACAGGGCAGGCGACTACATAAATGACTGGTCGTTTGCTGCATAGGAGGAAGAGACCTTGTCAGGGCCGCGGGTCCACTCCATGGTGATGCTCAGGAGTTGTTGCTGGCCACCACCATAGCACGTGCAGATAGGCCGTTTGCTGTCACTGCCATAGACAGGCCGTTTGCTGTCACTGTCACATGTTTTATTTTCAGGCACATGGTTTTATTTTTCTAACCTATGTGATGCCTTCAGCTTCACAATTTGACGCTACGTTGTATGACAGGTGGCGCTTAATAGCAACATTCTACACTAGTGTGAGGGCACCCTAGTGCACCTAAATAAACCAATTGTATCATTGACTGTGGGTGGTTGAGAGTTATACAAACCAGGACATTCAAGTTTGTACCTACATGCTACGTATTATTTAGCTACGTTTCCACATGGCCATTACAAGCCCACATCTCTATTTCATATATATTCCCCAAGATACAACATGTCTTGCAATGCATGCAACAATAGTGCCCTAGCCATCACCGTATAGTTTACATCCTCCTTTGTTCTTCGCCTATGGTATATGCATTCAAGATATATTCCACATGAGGTGAGTGGCACTCGGAATAGGAGGCATTGGGAAAAATATAGCCACGTTCACCAGCATACCTTGTGAAAAATGAAAGATAAACAATGGTTGTCTAACGAAACGCTGGTGCTAGGGGTGGAAACGAGCCTAGCAGAGCCGGCTCATGACTTGGCTCATCTAGGCTTGTGAAAGCTCACAACACCGCAATTGCACTCACTTTTCTGGTCGAAGATTGAGTTTGACGTGGACTGTACGTGAGCCCAAAAACTCCATGTGCTCGTTTCATTGGAGCTGCACGAGCTATCCTCCCGTGGAACCCTAAAACTCCACCGTGATCCCCGCACATGATGCGCCGCATGCTAGATCACCACCCTCTGTCTCTACTCCAACAGCCACCCTCACCCTGACACCGTCCATCAGCTCCTGCGCCAGCCATGACCACGATGTCAATCACTGCTAATCCCCTGGTTGCAGCTGGTGCATCGTTCCTAGACACTCCACCGCTGCCGCCTGCGGTTCTTGCCATCATGACTGGTGCGATGTGGGATGTGGGAACTACTGAACAAGCATGTTAATCAAACTGATGTATACAGCCGTCTGGAAGTTGTACTCGCCATAACATCACTGCTTTATGCTTAATCAAATGATAATTCTTTGATGCAAAAGGAAAAGGGATGTTTAGTACTGGTAGTCATTTTATTCATCAATATCTTTGTTACTCTATGTGCAAATCTAAAGTGCATGGTGGCCTAGGTATTCTCAACATGGAAAAATTTGTTGCTACCCTTCGCATCCGGTGGTTGTGGGGAGCTTGGACGGATCCGAGCAAGCCTTGGGTAACCTTGGGGAACCCGTGTGATGACAAAGATAAAGACATATTTGCTGTTGCCACCAAGCCTCTTTTTGAGAGTCTACTTGGCTGAACGGTATGAGACCCAAAGACATAGCACCAAATATTTTTGCGATCTGTACAAGAAAAAATTGCACTGTCCAGAAGGCCTTACATAATAACTCGTGGGGTATCCAAAGTGGATATTGGTGGGAACCTTGCTGTGAATCACATAGCAGAGTTCGCCAATCTTTGGACTAAGCTATCATGCGTTCAACTCAACCCCGGTGTAGCTGATTCAATTTCCTGGAAGTTCACCAATGATGGCGAATATTCGGCAGCGACGGCATACCGTGCACAATTTCTTGGCCATATCGACTCCTCCCAAATGCAAATTTTTTGCTTGGTTGGCCATCAACAATAGGATTTGGATGGCTGACCGGCTTCAGCACAGGGGCTGGCCAAAATGTAACCTTTGCCTGCTATGCAAACAAATGCCAGAATCAGGAGCTCATCTTCTCTTCCAATGTCGTTACACCGTTAGAGTTTGGGTAATGATCAAAACATGGCTTGGTTTACATGATGTCCATCCTACAGATTGGGGAGGCATGGTTTCCGTCTAGGAGTGGTGGTGCTACATTGCTTCCAGGAGGTCACAATCTCGAAGGGCGCTTCTTTCCCTTATGCTTTTTATCTCTTGGGAAATCTGGAACGAGAAAATGCACGTGTGTTCCGCAACACGGCGATTCCGGTCGGAGTGCTTGTGACTCGCGTCAAAGCGGAAACTTCGTTGTGATGCCTTGCTGGGGTGAAATATCTGTGTAATATAATGTCGTGAGAGTGATGCTTGTAACCTGGCCTTTGACCAAGACTCTTAAACCTTCTTCTTATTCAATGAAAATGGCAAGCCTTTTGCCTTGTTTAAAAAAAAGTATATATGTGGCAAAATAATGAATAGTAAAGGACGATTGCCACGGATGTCCCGCTGGTGGGAGTTGGGATCTCTGCTTCCCTCAGCGCGTACTCTTGTGCCTGCCTCATCTCCCTCCTTGATTCCTTTGTACCCCTCTAATCAACACCCATGCTACTCCTGGCGCTAGAATTGCCATTGGAGCTAATACCAGATTCTTGGCCATGCAAATATCTATGGTCATAGAACTGGGGATTGATGGAATTAATCCAAATTTTTAACAATTACTAAAATTTGTGTGTGTGGGTGTGCGCGCGTGTGTGTGGAGAGGGGGGGACTATTCAGCATGAAAGGGCCAGGATCCACCGCGCCACATGGCCCTAAGGTTACCGGAGACGAGGCGGACCGGCGGCAACCCCGGCGGGAGACTGAGGAACCCTATGTTTTTTGGGGAGAGGAGGCGGCAGCTGATCATGCAGCTGATTAGTAAAAAGTAGCAAATCGAATGCAAGATTGTACTTGGAGTTAGCTAACGGATAGTGCATCAAACAAGCATCATCTATTTAATATGTGTTTTGAGATGGCTAACCACGCTTGTGGTGCGGCACAAAGGCATGCTCAGCGTGTGTTGCATCCCATTTTTTGTGAGGGCATCCCAATGTTCATAAACAAACCAATCGTATGATTGACTAGAGGTGGTTGAGTGCTCTACAAGCCCGGACATTCAGTTTGTACCTGTAGCATACATATATTTTAGCTAGCACATGGTCACTACATACCTAGCTCCCTCTATATATATCTTCATATATCTCCCATGATACATCATCTCCTGCAATGCATCCAACAACTAGCACCCAGGGCACAACGGTATGATGTACATCCTCCTTTGTTTTTCACCCAAAACATAGAGATTCAAGATATATCTCCCACCTGAGTTGAATGGAGATCAGATTGCAAGGTATTGGGAAAGATGCATGTACAGTCACTCTCCTTTTAGGTAAGAAGAGGAAAGCTAAACTCTGGATTCCCGGCTAAAAGAGGTTGCAACCAACCTGCGAGGGTACAATATAGGGCTTTGCCTTAGAGCATCTCTATAGCCTATGGATGCATGTAACTATGTTTTTCTGCTATTGCTATTCTTGTTTTGATAGCCAAAACCTCCAAAATATGTTTGACCTCTACTAGTACTATGACTAGAAATTGCATGTAATCAAATATAATGCACAAGAAAAAATGCATTATCAACATTTTATTTCTTCGATGTGGATCATGTTAGACAGGGCCCAACTGTCTAGAATCAAGATAGTTATCTCTCTTTCTCTTTTATTGGAAAATATAAATTTTGACATGGGAAGAAGATTGCTTCTATTAGAATAAATTCGATGGAATGGAAGCTTTATCTAACAGATGATATTGTTCATATTTGCCATCTCTCAGTGGAGCATATCCAATGGCAGATATCTAAAGTAAGGGCATCTCTAAAGATGGAGTCAACTGCAGAAAACTACCACATTTAAGGCTAGATTTGCAGAAAATCACCAACTCGTTAATCCGTTGCAAAAAAACACCGCATTAACAATAAACTTGTTGCAAAAAGCACTGATCAGGTGATTTGGGCCATTTAATCACTTTCTGACAAAGTGGGGCCTGGTTGTCAAGAGCTGACTTGGCAAACAAATGTCATACACACCCCTGGATCTAAAAATACCCCTTGCTCTCAATCACGTGCTCTCGATCCGATCGACACCCAACCGCGCCACCCTCGCCGGCTCCAGTCGCCACCGCAGGAAGCCCACCCGCCATGCCATGCTCCTACCTGACGATGTTGCCGTCGATGTCCTTCGCTGCCGTGCCCAGATGATGGCCTCGTCAGCCTGCAGCATCCGCGCGCGCACCACGCCCCTACCTGCCAACCGCTACCAGCCCAACCACGGCCATGTTGATGGCGCTGGATTCCGCGGCGACCCACAGCCCCCACCACTCTCATACGCTAGCCAAGCTAGCCGGCTAGCAGGTTGATTGATTTTTCTCGACCAGATGTGCATGCACACACACCTGCACACAAGCTGTTGGATTAATTTTGGCCGCCGGCTAGATTACAAGCTCACGCTCGTGCTGCACCTCGAGCGGGAGCTGGGGATGGGCCTGGGTGGACGGGGCAAAACGGTGCCGCTACTCCGGCGAGCTTCCCTCCATCGCCCGTCTGGCCCTTCTCCCCTCCTGCTCCCTCCTCCCTCCCAACCTGCGCCCCACCATAAACGTCGGCGCCCTGCTCCCAGCCTCTGCGCAATCCACGAGCTTGCACAGCCGTTGGGCTGACGAGGTAGCCGCCTAATTGAACACATTACCGACCGGAGCTAGCGGGGAACGCGGTGGAGCTAGCCCGTGGCGGCATGGTGCACAACGGTCATCCGCCACCACGAAGAGCTCGGGGGCGCGCACAACGCGCTCACCAGCTCGCTCCTCTCCATCTTCTCCTTGTCTGCGCGTCCGCCCTGCCAGGGCTCACGCTCCCTGTCACTACATCCCGGCGGACGGCAAGGCCAGGGCGCCGCCGTGCCGGTCGAGCTCGAGCTGCTTCGGCAGTAGAGCTGCTTCGGCAGTAGTGCTGCTGGGGGGTTGATTGCTTTTATTTATTTATTTTAGATCCAGGGGTGTGTGTGTTAATTTTTTGCCATGTCAACACCTTACGATTGGGCCCTAGTTGTTAGAAATCGATCAAACAGTCCAAATCACCTGATCAGTGTTTTTTGCAACGAGATGACGTGGATCGCGGTGATTTTTGCAACAGATTAGCGACTTGGTGGTTTTCTGCAAACCTAGCCGCAAATGTGGTAGTTTTGTGCAATTGACTCCCAAAGATGACACACAAACCGGACACCGTATTCGTTCGCAGACAGAGGGGCCAGTCTGTGGACACGGATGCGGGAGCTGGCCATCCAACGATAGTCGGATACATCTGCCTCCAATTATTCTTTTTAAAGTCCGCATACATATGCATGCTCAAAATAGCAGCATATCTAGTTAAGGTTTAGCCAAAAAATGTTCAAATGCATCAGTTGTTCCAGTTTAGCTAACCCATGCTCTTCCGCATGCTCCGCGTCTGCATTGTTAAGGTTTGTGGACAAATGATTCAACCAATCCACAGATAACAATATAGTGAATTTCTTGTTCACTCAAGAGGATGTGTATGATACTTTCGGTGCAAGCATGTTCATTTACTTACTGCGTCAATCGACACAAATATAACACACATTTCTCTATTTCCAGCTCAATAAATCGTCCGGGGAATACACGCCACCACACACCATGAAGAATTAATGTTGACTGGTGGAGTCTCTTGATATATAGTCTAGACACTTAGGCTATGCTCACGCATGGCATCCATGTGTGCACGATCCGATTCCCAATTTATGCATAGTTTAGTGGTTCTATGTGATGTCGTAGTTAGGATTGTGAGGCATTGGGAGTCTTCGTGCTATAATAGGTGTCTTGTGCACACAATGCATCCTTAGTTTGCACATTTCCAGTATGGGTTTCACCCAAGCTAGTATCCTGAGCTCAGGATGAAGTTCAGATCAATGTACATGCTGATGTTGTTACAGTTCTAGCTTCCTAGCCCCATTGAGATGCATTGTTGTTTTTTTGGCCAAGAAACCACATGGACCAAGAACATTGTTCACAAGCATCTTAGAGTCATGCTTACTACAAGGGAAATGTAAGAATTCCGTGGGTACGCCATCCGTAGAAAGGTTTACAAATATTTATGCAAACAAATTGTGAAGATTAGAACTTGCCCCTTTGATTGAGAAGGGTACCATGGTCATCCCATGTTGTGACAAATACGTAGACATAGTCTGACCAAAATGGTGAGATTAATTAATTAAGAACTCGTTCGATTTCCAGCCATATTTTGTGCGCCTGCCAAAATCGTTCGGATCAAGAATAAAGAAAAAACAAAGAGGCTACCACATTGCCAAGATGCCTGCACATGAACGGAGCTGAAATGAGAACCGAGGCAGTCTGGACCAGTTCGGCAGCCGTGGCGACTGTCGGGCGCCTCGGCCTTCGGCACCCTTGATTCGCCTCACGTGCCGGCACCGCACCGAAGACCTTGCAGCAAAGATCGGCCCTCGTAGCACACCGGTGGCCGGCTCACCGCATGTGAGGACATGAAGGTTGGCAACGACGTTTGTAGCAACGCCACCAGTGGTTGCTCTGCGGCAGTGCGACTGTCAGGTGTTCCGCTTGCGGCAGCAGGCCTTGCAGCATCAGGCAACCTTGATAGCACCCTTGGCTTGTACACCTGACGGTGACAATGGGGAATGGATCCACGGGGAGACGGAGCTCACCATAGCAGCCTTGGCTTGTATAGTTGTATACCACCGGTGGCCATCGGGATTAGATCCGTGGTCGTCTTTTCCCCTTGCCGTGGCAGCATCTTGTTACCCGTTGCAGCAGCAGATTCTCCACCGGTCAACCTTGAAGCAATTTGGGAGAGCCGTGGGCAGGGGATTGGGGACGGTAGGAAGATGGAAAGAGATAAGGTTGTGGAAGAAGAGGCGTGCATGGCCCAATGGACGCGGTTCATGCTCGAACGCGGCTGATGCGTTCGGTATTATCAGCCAGTTGATCTAAATCGTTTTCCTTATTTTCGTCCCTTCAGCGGTTAGTGAAATCCGGATTTGAGCATTCATATTCTCTCTCTCTCTCTCTCTCTCTCCCTCTCTCTCTCTCCCTCTCTCTCTCTCTCTCTCAGCGCCATATAGGGAGGTATCGAGGCAAGACCGTGGTGTGGGGAACATTGCACTCGCCCGGGAGACGACAATATCTTGTCGACAAGGGAGTGTCGTGGCAAGTAGTTGTTCCTTTGATTGGCACCACCTAACCCTAGTGCCTCTTCTGGATCATTGTATAGTGGGCACATCCTTGACGGTAACTGGGCTGGCATAGAGCTATATATGACCATTGCATGTTCGGCTCTTCATATAAACCGACCACGGCACAACATTACTTGTGAGTTGTGATGAATGAAACTAGCACCCCGAGTGTTGCTACTTAGTGAAGCATTGTTGGTACACTGCATTCTATAGTTCTGCAGTCTTCAGTTCATCTTCACATGAATATTCATAGCTTAGATCTGTTCCCAACCTGGGGTGCGTCATGCTATTGGATTGCGAGGTATTGGGAAAGAAGGGTTTATGTGCAAGTCGGCCTACTTGTGAGTGAACTAAAATCCTGGTTTGGTTCTGTCTTGAAATAGCCCGAGAAATCACAAAGGTGGTGCACTAGTCTAAGCCCTCTAGCCACGTAAGCTGCACACTTGCACTTGCTCGCGCTGAGATGTCTTCTCCCCTTCCAAAACATCAGCATCTCTGTGTACTTCAAGAGGTCTTCTTTAGTAATAACCTATCAAACATGAGCGTGCAATCAAAAAAGAAGGTAAAATCCACCATTTTTTACCTGACAGAAAATGACTAGTTGAATACGGAATCACGACGATTGAATGTAGATCAGCCAACAGCACACCTGAGTCCCTAGTTATGAATATTTTCTCTGCATTATGTATGACTATATTTTGTGAGTCTAATGCTTGCCTCGTCATTCAGCAGAGTAAGGGACATCATCACTGCAATGAGTATTCACCATCCATAATTAAACTCCATCTACATGTTGTGACATCCTTGCATTTCTTGGTACATCTCTAGAAGCAATTTGGGTGTTTTGTTAATCAACCCTATGATCATCTGTTTTATTACGAGAAGAAGCAATGACTTGATCTTTGACTAGGATAACCATATGTTCACTAGTATCGATCAACAAGCTTAACATTATCCGACTTCCATTTCATCTTAAACTCTAAAGAGCACCTAAATTCATTTAGTCGAATATGTCTATGGTGGTGAGATTAACCACCACATTATGATATGCATCCTCGTTTGTTCTTCCAATATGGCATATGAATTCAAGATCTTTTACCCACATGAGTTAATCAGAAATTCATATTTGGATTGAAAGGCAAAGAGAAAATTGCAGCCACTATAGATGTCGTTCTTACAACTAGATAACTTGGGCTCAGTTGCCACGTGCTCTGCGCTATGCTGGTTCAGATCCTAATTGCCATGGCTATAACCGCCCCCTCCCCCGGCCACAGTGTCCTGAAGAAAATGAAGTGCATGAACTGCAACTTCCTCCCTAGTAAGGGAGAGAAGACGTGACAAGCAGCCACTGCCTCGCTAATGTTGTTGATTTCACATTCTAAATGTTTGTATTTTTTTCTATAAACTTGGTCAAAGTTTACGAGGTTTGACTTCAGACAAATCTTATATGCAAACTAAAAAGGACCGGAGGGAGTACGAAGGGGAGGAAGAGGGCCCCGCGCCACCGAAATGTTACGCGAGGGGGAGGAACAGGGCCCGCCACTAATAGAAAAAGGGACATTTGTCCCGGTTCAAAGGGCCTTTAGTCCTGGTTCTGGAACCGGGACTAAAGAGTCATTACTAAAGCCTCCCTCTCCGGTTCTTACACGAATCGGGACTAAAGGCCGTCTACGTGGCCACTGTCTGGAGCTCCACCCTTAGTTCCGGTTGGTGGGACTAAAGGTATTTTTCCATATTTAAAAAAAATGATTTTTTTTTCATTTTTCAAATTTCTGAATAATTTCCAATTTAGTCTCTAATCACTGCTCTATTTAACCTCTAATCTCTAGTAACCACTCATCATTACAAATCATCTAACTTCCCGGCCGGTCAACCATCCTCTCACTACTCCAGCCTGAGCACGCTTAACTTTCGGGTTCTATTCCCCTCGTTTCCAAGTCTACACTTGTTGTTTTCCTAACAATAGTAAGATGTCAATCCTATTAACCCTCAGGAGTTTAGCTTGAGCATGAAGTCACACGTTTCACTGTTTGAGTTTGAAACTATTATTCTAAAAACAATAATTATTTAGTAACACTAATATTTCTTAAATAAGTAGTTTGACCAAATTTGACCAAAATTCAAAAAATTGAAATAATTATTTAGTAACACTAATATTCTTAAATAATTATGTAGTAACACTAATATTTCTTGAATAAGTAGTTTGAACAGATTTGACCAAAATTCAAAAAAACTATAATAATTATTTAGTAACACTAATATTCTTGAATAATTCTTTAGTAACACTAATATTCTTGAATAATTCTTTAGTAAAACTAATACTTATTGAATAAGTAGTTTGACTTGATTTAACCAAAATTAAAAAAAAACTGAAATTTGAGCATAACTTTTTTTTCCTTTTAGAATTTGAGGATTCTAAAAATTTGCAAACAGGCCGTAGGCTGTAAAAATCAGATGCGGATTTTCGTGCTGAACTTTGATATATTATACGTTTTTTCGACATCGTATGCAAAAGTTATAGCCGTTTTACTTTTTCATGACACTTTTTTGCAGAACATGTCCAAATTTAAGGTTTTTAATTTTCCTAACTAGTAGATGTAGTAATATAACTACATCTCGAAGAATTTTATTTTTTGAAGTTTTTATCATTTTCTTTTGCTT
>NC_041388.1:572921936-572931022 GCF_002162155.2 Triticum dicoccoides | reverse complement strand
TTTGAGACACGAATCGGGACTAAAAGGTGCGATGTCCTTTAGTCCTAGTTCGTATCTCAAACCAGGACTAAAGATTAGACCTTTAGTCCCGGTTTGAGACACGAACAGGATCTAAAGGGCATTGCACCCTTTAGTCCCGGTTTGAGACACGAACCGAGACTGAAGGTCTAATCTTTAGTCCTGGTTTGAGATACGAACTGGGACTATAGGGCATCGCATCCTTTAGTCCCGGTTCGTGTCTCAAACCGGGACTAAAGGGCTCGTTTGAACCGGGACTAATGCCTTTAGCCGCACGAACCGGGACCAATGCTCACATTAGTCCCGGTTCGTGAGTGAACCGGGACTAATGTGTTTATCTGGCCCAAACGAAAGCTCCGTTGTCTACTAGTGCGCCGCCGCCGGCACCACACGGGCTTCGCCCCGCGGTGCTCGCCGGCGGCCGCGAGAAAGGGACGCGGAAAAGGGAAGTTAGTCGGCGGCGCGATGGAAGGCATCTGTATCGCTCGCGGGAGCGACATGGGGCGTGATGTAAGCACACCGGTGCCTGTCCGCCGCCCCTCGCCGTCTTCTCTTGGGTTATCGTTTCGGCACATAACCGTTGCAGCAAAACAACACGCCAACTTTGATGGTGCTGGTTGCAGCCCATCGCGGCGGTACCCGTCGTTGTCTCAGCGCCGCTTTGTCGGTTGAAGGAAAACAAAACACCGGCTCCAGCTTCTGTCGATAAAGGTCTAGCCTCTACATTACATGGTTGTAGCTCCGCTATTATCGGTTCCAGCAAATATCAGAGGATTGCGACTCGTTGCCTCCGTCCGTCCTTGCTGCAAAAAAACCAACGATGGCGTCGCCGCTGCAGCTCCGGTGAGCAAGGTTGTAGCATCTGCGAGCATGGTTGTAGCAAAAATCATCGACGACAGCACCGCCGGTTGCAGCCCTGGTGAGCATGGTTGTAGCATATGTGAGCATGGTTGTAGCAAAAATATGTCGACGACAGCGTGGCCAGTTGCATCTCCGGTGAGCATGGTCGTAGCTTCTGGGCGATGCCGTGGCCGGTTGTATCAAATTATGTGGCCGGTTGTAGCACACAAGGACGTCGGTTCCATTAAAAAAACCGTCATGCCTTGGCCGGTGGGCACCACCACCACAGCTAGTTGTAACAGCCGTCCACATCGGTTGTAGCAAGGCCGTGCGCACACCACCAGTCGGTGTTGCAACGTTCTGATGGATGGTGCTAGTAGCTATGCCAGCGGGACTCGAAGCCGGAGTTGGGCGGAGGACATCGCTGGGATCCGCGAGGGTTGTAGGTGGCGATGGCCATGGGATGGGAGAGGGTCTCGCCGGCAACGATGGAGCGACGAGGTTGGGCGCCGAGCAAGCTGTGTAGGTGCCGTGGAGGTACACCGGTTCCAGCTATCGGGTAGTCGCTCGGCAGCCATGGCCGGGAGTTTAGAGGCACGGAATTGGGAGCGGAGAAAGACAGGCGACAACGAGAGGCTACGCGCTGCGTTGCGGGAGATAAGACAAAGGAAAAGCAGTGTGCGTGGGGCCAAAAGCGACCTGGTCGTTTCTTCTTCTTTTTCTTGGTGTGTTGGGCTGCTCGCCACAATGTTATCTGTACTCGATGTTTGTTGCTTTGAAATACAAAGCGGGGGAAACCCTTTTTCGGTAAAAACGACCTGGTCGCGTACACAAGGGCCTACGTATTAGCAAGCGAGTCGTCCGGCAGAACGTTCGGCCGGCGTCCCGGATACAAACGATTTCCTTTCATTATTTATTTTCAGAGATCTTACGAAGCATTACATTAGTAAGCCTGAAGCCACCATCTTGGCGACACCCATCGCTACACCCGTGCCGAATGTCCGAACCTAATACCAAACAGACATCGCATCAAAACCTAACATCTAATGCTGGATGCCCCGTCCCAACCACATACCGGGAATGGGTCACACACCAGTCTGGCGCACTCACTGAGGCTACCGCCGCCATTATTCACCTAACCATCTTCAGAGCAGGTACCGTGCCAGGTCAGCTGTCAACGCCACCATGACGCCAAATAGCGCCACCACCCTGCGCTCGTCCATCCAGCCACATTTGTTGTCGATATCCAGCTGCACCATGCCGCCAATACTCGTCGTCCTCGACGTGGTAGAAACAACGCTGCACCTCATGGCAACCTCCACACCGTCGCCGCTGCTGGAGCTACGCGGAGTCCATCACTCACAACATCCCTTCGCCGAATAGTAGAACCTTCCAAGACGGTGCCTCCATGGAGGGTGCGACGCGAAGGACGCCGCCGCCACCCAATCCATATTGAATTTTGGACTTTCGTCCGGGAGGGGTTTAGAGGTGGATAGGAGAGACCTCCACATCGCCTCCACGGACGGTAGCAGCATCCAGAGACGTCGCCGGTGCCGGACCGAACAAGCCAATCAAAGTTTCCACCGGTCCCCATCCTATAGCACCAAACCTCCGTCGGCTCCCGGATCCGGCAACGGACCATGAACCGAAACCTGCAAAGATGAGAGCGCCATGGGGCTCAACCCACCATGAAGGAGGATCGAGAAGAATCCATCGTAGTTCTCCAGGCGCTGAATCCAGCGATCCAAAAAGGTCAGCGACGACGACCACCACCCCGTGGCGACCGACTACGTTCAAGCCCAAGACTCGGAATCGGATCACTAGTACTTCATAGTCTACACCGGGTTACCATGAGACCGATTACTCTTAGGGAAAGTGTTTGGTGAAGTCTAAGCCCTTTGCGCATTTCCGACCCATGATACCGATGAATTGTAGATGAAATAGGGGATGCCTTCTGGGGATACCCAAGATTAGGGATCCGAGTGCTCGTAAACAAACAATTGTTTCATTAACTACGGGTGGTTGGGAGTTGTACAAACCAGGACATTCAAATTCATACCTGGACGCTACATATTATTCAGTTTTGTAACGTTTACGACGCTCGACGCTAGGATGTGCAATAGGTGCGTCTTAATAGCACCAGTATACACTAGTGTGAGGGCATCCGAGTGCTCGTATACAAACCAGTTGTATCATTGACTACGGGTGGTTGGTAGTTGTACAAACCACGACATTCAAGTTTGTACTTGCACGCTACATGTTATTTAGCTAGACCTGCACATGCCCATTACAAGCCCAGATCTCTCTCTCTCTCTCTCTCTCTCTCTCTCTCTCTCTCTCTCGATACAACATCTCTTGCAATGCATCCAACAATACTAGCCTAGCCACCACGGTATGATCTAGATCCTCCTTTGTTCTTATCCTATGGCATATGGATCCAAGATATATTACCCACGTGAGGTGAGTGGCACTCGGACTAGGTGGCATTGGAAAAAATGTAGCTACCTTCAGCAGCAGGCCATGTGAAAAATGAAAGCAAAACACTGGCCGTCTGGCTAAAGGCAGTTGCTATGGCTCGTCTTAGCTCGCGAGTAGACTCATGATTTGGCTCTTCTTAGCTCGCGAAAGCTCACGAAACTGGGATTGGACTCAGCTTGGTCAAAGCTTGAGTTTGACGTGGACTGGACGCGAGCCCAAAAACTTTATGTGCTTGTTTCTTCACAGGTGTGCGAGCTCTCTTCCTGATTCCAACCCCCGCATTGGATGCGCCGCATGCTAGACCACCACCTGCTGTCTCCGCTCCACCGCCATACCTCACCCCGTCCATCTGCTCCTCTGGCAGCCAATATAACATTGTTAACCACTGCCAACCAATCCATCGTCTGTAGCCAGTCCACCGCTGCTGCCTGCGGTTCTTGCCTTCATCACTCATGTCCTCGTGCTTTCTCTGCATGGTCGGATTGTTGGAACAACTGAACAAGCTGTGAGAGTTAATCATGATGTGATATCCATGCCCGGCTTGTACACAGACCGTATAGGACTCACATATAGATTAGGACTCTTGGTGTTTTATATATGCTTGTAACCTACCCTGTAAACTCAGCCAGATCAATAGAAAGATATCAACAGGTGCAATAGGCGCCTGTGGCCATCACATCGCGTCTTGTGTTTTGGCATGTTGCTTGCTCGTATTGATGTCGGCTTGTTTCTCGATTAGTGCATTTGCTAGTTAGGCTAAGGAATCAGTTCATATAGATGACTCAACTTTGTACTAACTTTAGTACAAAATTGAGTCATCTACTTTGGAACGGAGGGAGTAGTTTCTTGTGTACGTGTGCGCGTCTCACAGAAGGCTAGCTAGTGTCTCTAGCGCCTGTTGCGTACGGGATTGTCCCCACAGAGAGTACTCGCCGAGCCAGCGTATAAGGTTGGGTCTGTGCCAACAATCGGTATCTACATCTTTGACATATCGACATGTTTTTCGAAAGCAACAAAAAGGTCATGGATGCAAGGAGATTATGCAAACATCCATGGTGGCTAAATTAACTGTCATGCGGGATTCGTCCTACCCTTTATTTGATCGTGAGAACTTTGATGTCTGCAAGGCCATAATAAAGTGGGGTTTCTGCCCCAACGAGTTATGGGACGTGGCCGATCCATGTGACAACACATTCAAGGAGGAGCTGAGAAACACACTGATCGCCAGGCAGCATCCGTGCTTTATCCAGTGATGCCAATGAATGTCCTCGAGGTCCTGGCCGCCAAAGCAACGGCAAAGTATCCGCGGGACCTGATCGCCAAGCAGGCCAATCTCCAAAATCTCCCAAGAAACTTTGAGACGTCATGAGCGAGGATGAGTATGTGGACGCGTTCACTTCACGAGAAGTAACTCTCATGGAGGCCTCGATTGTCCACCGGTTCTTCCGCGGGGCCTGCAAATTGTCACGGTAGATGAACAGTGTGTCAATCTCACGACTCCCTCCACAGATGATCTCATCGGACGGTAAAAGTCTCACGACAAGCATATACGTTACAATATCGGGCAGTGGAGGAACGATGAGCATGTGATCCTCACAAAAAGCATTGGATGGTCCTGTCGAAAGAAAAGAAAGGTGGATACATGAGCAACAAGAACGACAAGCAGCGGTCCACAAAAAAGAACTTCGTTGACTCGAACGACGAGGCTGCACCACGAGGACGAAGTTTGACTGCAAGGAAGAACCAAAGCAGAGAGCTCTTATTGCCAAGGTGGGCGATAAAAAGGCATGATGTTCATGTGTGAGCTGGTGGACGAGGAGGATCTAGACTCTCAAGCGTTGACTAAAGAAATTGGCGTGCTTGCGGAAGAAAAAGTTTGACATCTTGATCATGTTTCAGAAAATTGTACTGATGCTATAGACACAAAACTGACAACCCTAGAAAACGATGCGGCGCCAGAAGTCCGCGAGACATGGAGAGAATACGTGGTTATGCTAGTAGAAGGTAAAGGCATCGCACCAGAAATCCACAATGCAAGGCGTTTCAGTATGATTGTGCCAGAAGATCGCAAGACCAGGCGAGACGTGTGGCAAATTGCACTCAAAGCAGGCGAGGAGCGTGAACGGCGTGAGTAGAGGCACACCGGACACCTCACATCTAGAGATAGGTGCCGCGAGTGTCTCATCGAGCAACACACTCATCAGCTCACGTGAGCAGGTGGACATGAGTGTAGGTGCCCCCGGCAACCTTTTTTCAAATGTCCAAAAATTGCCTATATATCCCATGTCCTGTAAAGCACACACATCAATTGGTAAAGCTTGTTATACTTTCATATTCACCATGGTTTAAAACTTCATCAAAATCGCCGATCATAATCCAATGGAGATCACAAGAAGAGGCAATACCCTTGATCTTGTCCCAGTTTTGTACCTCTATGAGGTTTGAGCTTCACCATATACACAAGAGTAAAGCGCCATGGATCAGGACCCACATCAACTATCTTTGCATCTATATGGTACTCAAAATAGCCAAGAATCTCTAACTTCATTTAATTATTCCAGAACAAACCAAGGCCGCCTCTACGACCAGAACTGCAAACAGAAAAAAGAAGAATCAAAATCAAGTCATGAAGCTAAAGCTTCAACCTGCGCTTTACTAATTTAAGTCTCAACAATACCAAGCATGGGCTGGGCAAACTTGTTTGTGAAATCGCGAAGTTCTTGTCGCAGCTTTGCCCACACCTCGGTAGTTCCAACCATCATTGTGCCCGGCGGCACTCCTCAAGGGAGCCCACCGATCTTGCGTCATTTGTTTTTGTTTGATGTCCATTCTTCTTGCCATTGTTGTTCTAAACGTTGTTATGCATATTGTTGTGCTTCTGGTCTCTAATCTGAGAGGGACTCGGCGACAACGGTGAAACTGGAAGAAAGAAAACACCGGTTTTTTTGCTCTAGGGTGATGAGCATCTCCTCGTTCGACGATGTAGCGACCTTTCGAGCCAGGGCAAAGGATCAGGAGGCTCCTTTCGGCGGTGGAGTTGGATGAAGCTGGTTTCCACCCCGATGGCAAAGGCATGCCCCCTCTGCCGGTTCTCCCATGTTCGAGTAGGCAGTGCTCTTAGCTCCGGTTGCCTGATCATGGTCGAGAACCCGGATGAGCCCAAGCGATGCCTCATGCCTTCGCTCGATAGGCTTGGTGTTTTTCTGGGGCGTGTGGCTGTTCCTCGGTATCGTTGTATCATGCCGTTTCTCTTTTTTTCTTCTTACTGTTTCTTTCGTGTGCTGTTGTACTTGTTTGCCGGGCCACAGGCCTTTTTTGTCTAAAAAAACACCGATCGCCCTCAAAACAATTGAACCTGGTGGTGCACACGCTGCAGCATTGTGGAGAGCCTCTGAACCACAGCCCCGACATTGCCGCTGTTGCTGGTCTGAATCCGGGAAGCAAACTCCAAGACGCCCATACATCTGGTGGATCGTCCCCTCGTCCCCAACATCAGGAACTTCCTCCGATCGAGTGAATTAGCTCCTTCATCCACGCCTTCAGACCAAACTGTACAGTGGTACTCCAAATCGGTCCATAGATTCCAGCCGACCAAACTCCTAACCTTTAAATCAATTAAGGAACAAAAACTCGGTAACTCCAGTCGCCTGATTACCTCTAGAGAGGAGGGGAGAGGAGGAAAAATCTCAACACCGTGGAAGTCAGCGATAATAAATAAACCTGTCATGAGAGGATTCCCCCGGCTTCAATTCCCTCGACTTCAAAACTGGTCTCATGAGAGGATGTTTGCCCGAAATCACTAATTAAGGAGTACTCGTTGCAAATAACACTCCACTTTCTCAGGTTGCGACAAGTGGCGCATATGCAGCACGCCACTTGTCGCAACCTGGGAGTTTTCCCTTTTCTCGTAGACCGTTTATTCAAAACATTTTATCTTTTAAATCGCGCGTCTAAATCTTGAACCGTTTTCATCATTGGATTCCTTGCGTCGAGATCTTCAAAACTAGATCCCATGTTGATAGGTTTTGACGAACTTTTTTTGTCATGAAAAAAACCGGATGAAAAAAACCGGGCAAAAAACCGTATCGGGAGCACGGTTTTTTCCCTTTTCAAAAGAGGCACGCCCATGCCTCTCGCAAAATCACACCCGTGCCTCTTGTGGAAGCAAAATCGTGACTCTCATGGAAGGAAAAAAACAGAAAACACGTTTTTTTTCTGTTTCTGAGAGGCACGACCGTGACTCTCGTGAAAGCACAACCGTGCCTCTCGCGAAACCAAAACCGTGACTCTCGCGATAGAAAAAAAACCAGAAAACGCGTTTTTTTCCTTTCTGAGAGGCACGACCGTGATTCTCACGAAAGCACAACCGTGCCTCTCGCGGAAACAAAACCGTGACTCTCGCGAAAGAAAAAAAACAGAAAACGCGTTTCGTTTTTCCCTTTCCGAGAGGCACGGCCGTGACTCTCGTGAAAGCACAACCGTGCCTCTCACGGAAACAAAACTGTGATTCTCGCGAAAGAAAAAAAAATAGAAAACGCATTTTTTTCGTTCTCGAAAGTCATTTTTTTCCAAATTTTTTTTCGATCGAAAAGCTAAGGAAGACCGAAAGAAAACCAAAACGTCGAAAGAAACTAGAAAAAAATGCTTAAAAGGCCGAAAACGCGTGCAGAAAAAAAAATCCGGAGGAAACGTGCAGAGCGCGATACGTGGCGAATGGCTGAGAGCGCGCCAAGTGACGCTGATCGTTGCGAGGCTCCCGAAGGAGCGCTCGTTAACTAGTTGCTCCCTTAATGTTTGCCAAGCTGAACATGCCGACCGGGCCAAAAAGCTCGCTCGTGGACCGGTCCGGATAGGTTCAAAATTGAGAGGCCCGACAAAGAAAAACAGCCGGCAAGGTGTATAAAAATAGGCCCAAAAAAAGTCCGATACGGTCTTGTTTTGGTCCGGTCCGCGGGACCTCGTCCCCAGTGGGTGCCGCGTATGGCTCCCTGGCGCTCGGCCCCAACAAGCCGACGAGCTCGCTCACAATGGCGGTTTGTTTCCTCCTCCCTTGGTCCATCGTTGACCAATTAACCGTTGACCATTGACTTTTAAAGAAAACATTTTTTAGAAAAACATCAATTCAGGAACAAATGCTCACAGAATTAACAAAAGTTCAGGAACACAAAAAAGTTCACGAGTTCAAAAAAAGTTAACGGGATTTGAAAACAAAAGTTCCAAAATCGAGAAAGCTCAAAAGATTTGAAAAAATGTTCAGGGATTTGAAAAAGGTTCATGAATTCGAAAAACTTTACGCATTAAAAAACATGGATTTGAAAAAAGTTAATGATTTTGAAAAAATCATTAATTGATTTTTTACAAGTTTAGAAAAAATCAATTTTGCATATAGTTGATGAATTGGAAAAAGAAAAAGCAAAAGCAGAAGCAAAAAATCAAAATAAAAAAGAAAAAAGAAAAAGAAAAAGAAAAAACTGAGAGAAAAATCAAAAAAGGAAAAAATCCATATAAAAAAAGGAACGAAGCTGCCTGCAAAAACACTTAAACAGCCAGCCAAAAAGAATCAAACACAAAGTAGTGTGTGTGCTCTAGTTGCGAAAACGTCTGTAACTGGTGTTACAACGCCAAATAGGGTTTGGGGTGGTCCGCTCGGTCAGACCAATTTTTCTTTGCACTATTTGAATAACAGAGAAGTATAGTTGCCCCCCCACACACACAACACACATGTGGCCAATCGGCTCAAATACCCCCCC
>NC_041388.1:572914561-572921897 GCF_002162155.2 Triticum dicoccoides | reverse complement strand
AAGGTCCAAAACCGGTTATTTAAGCCCCTCAAATATGCAAAACCAGATAAATCTTCCCCTAGCTTGCTTTTGGACATGATTTGAGATGGTATTATCGTTAACCATGCTAACAGGGCAGGCGACTACATAAATGACTAGTCGTTTGATGCATAGGAGGAAGAGACCTTGTCAGGGCCGCGGGTCCACTCCATGGTGATGCTCAGGAGTTGTTGCTGGCCACCACCATAGCGTGTGCAGATAGGACGTTTGCTGTCACTGCCATAGACAGGCCGTTTGCTTTCACTGTCACATGTTTTATTTTCAGGCACATGGTTTTATTTTTCTAACCTATGTGATGCCTTCAGCTTCACAATTTGACGCTACGTTGTATGATAGGTGGCGCTTAATAGCAACATTCTACACTAGTGTGAGGGCACCCTAGTGCACCTAAATAAACCAATTGTATCATTGACTGTGGGTGGTTGAGAGTTATACAAACCAGGACATTCAAGTTTGTACCTACATGCTACGTATTATTTAGCTACGTTTCCACATGGCCATTACAAGCCCACATCTCTATTTCATATATATTCCCCAAGATACAACATGTCTTGCAATGCATGCAACAATAGTGCCCTAGCCATCACCGTATAGTTTACATCCTCCTTTGTTCTTCGCCTATGGTATATGCATTCAAGATATATTCCACATGAGGTGAGTGGCACTCGGAATAGGAGGCATTGGGAAAAATATAGCCACGTTCACCAGCATACCTTGTGAAAAATGAAAGATAAACAATGGTTGTCTAACGAAACGCTGGTGCTAGGGGTGGAAACGAGCCTAGCAGAGCCGGCTCATGACTTGGCTCATCTAGGCTTGTGAAAGCTCACAACACCGCAATTGCACTCATTTTTCTGGTCGAAGATTGAGTTTGACGTGGACTGTACGTGAGCCCAAAAACTCC
Organism: Triticum dicoccoides; assembly: GCF_002162155.2. Classification (NCBI taxonomy): domain Eukaryota; kingdom Viridiplantae; phylum Streptophyta; class Magnoliopsida; order Poales; family Poaceae; genus Triticum; species Triticum dicoccoides. The sequence goes on along the minus strand of NC_041388.1, from coordinate 572,920,954 downwards.
ATGTGCTCGTTTCATTGGAGCTGCACGAGCTATCCTCCCGTGGAACCCTAAAACTCCACCGTGATCCCCGCACATGATGCGCCGCATGCTAGATCACCACCCTCTGTCTCTACTCCAACAGCCACCCTCACCCTGACACCGTCCATCAGCTCCTGCGCCAGCCATGACCACGACGTCAATCACTGCTAATCCCCTGGTTGCAGCTGGTGCATCGTTCCTAGACACTCCACCGCTGCCGCCTATGGTTCTTGCCATCATGACTGGTGCGATGTGGGATGTGGGAACTACTGAACAAGCATGTTAATCAAACTGATGTATACAGCCGTCTGGAAGTTGTACTCGCCATAACATCACTGCTTTATGCTTAATCAAATGATAATTCTTTGATGCAAAAGGAAAAGGGCTGTTTAGTACTGGTAGTCATTTTATTCATCAATATCTTTGTTACTCTATGTGCAAATCTAAAGTGCATGGTGGCCTAGGTATTCTCAACATGGAAAAATTTGTTGCTGCCCTTCGCATCCGGTGGTTGTGGGGAGCTTGGACGGATCCGAGCAAGCCTTGGGTAACCTTGGGGAACCCGTGTGATGACAAAGATAAAGACATATTTGCTGTTGCCACCAAGCCTCTTTTTGAGAGTCTACTTGGTTGAACGGTATGAGACCCAAAGACATAGCACCAAATATTTTTGCGATCTGTACAAGAAAAAATTGCACTGTCCAGAAGGCCTTACATAATAACTCGTGGGGTATCCAAAGTGGATATTGGTGGGAACCTTGCTGTGAACCACATAGCAGAGTTCGCTAATCTTTGGACTAAGCTATCATGCGTTCAACTCAACCCTGGTGTAGCTGATTCAATTTCCTGGAAGTTCACCAATGATGGCGAATATTCGGCAGCGACGGCATACCGTGCACAATTTCTTGGCCATATCGACTCCTCCCAAATGCAAATTTTTTGCTTGGTTGGCCATCAACAATAGGATTTGGACGGCTGACCGGCTTCAGCGCAGGGGCTGGCCAAAATGTAACCTTTGCCTGCTATGCAAACAAATGCCAGAATCAGGAGCTCATCTTCTCTTCCAATGTCGTTACACCGTTAGAGTTCGGGGAATGATCAAAACATGGCTTGGTTTACATGATGTCCATCCTACAGATTGGGGAGGCATGGTTTCCGTCTAGGAGTGGTGGTGCTACATTGCTTCCAGGAGGTCACAATCTCGAAGGGCGCTTCTTTCCCTTATGCTTTTTATCTCTTGGGAAATCTGGAACGAGAAAATGCACGTGTGTTCCGCAACACGGCGATTCCGGTCGGAGTGCTTGTGACTCGCGTCAAAGCGGAAACTTCGTTGTGGTGCCTTGCTGGGGTGAAATATCTGTGTAATATAATGTCGTGAGAGTGATGCTTGTAACCTGGCCTTTGACCAAGACTCTTAAACCTTCTTCTTATTCAATGAAAATGGCAAGCCTTTTGCCTTGTTTAAAAAAAGTATATATGTGGCAAAATAATGAATAGTAAAGGACGATTGCCACGGATGTCCCGCTGGTGGGAGTTGGGATCTCTGCTTCCCTCAGCGCGTACTCTTGTGCCTGCCTCATCTCCCTCCTTGATTCCTTTGTACCCCTCTAATCAACACCCATGCTACTCCTGGCGCTAGAATTGCCATTGGAGCTAATACCAGATTCTTGGCCATGCAAATATCTATGGTCATAGAACTGGGGATTGATGGAATTAATCCAAATTTTTAACAATTACTAAAATTTGTGTGTGTGGGTGTGCGCGCGTGTGTGTGTGGAGAGGGGGGGGGGGCTATTCAGTATGAAAGGGCCAGGATCCACCGCGCCACATGGCCCTAAGGTTACCGGAGACGAGGCGGACCGGCGGCAACCTCGGCGGGAGACTGAGGAACCCTATGTTTTTTGGGGAGAGGAGGCGGCAGCTGATCATGCAGCCGATTAGTAAAAAGTAGCAAATCGAATGCAAGATTGTACTTGGAGTTAGCTAACGGATAGTGCATCAAACAAGCATCATCTATTTAATATGTGTTTTGAGATGGCTAACCACGCTTGTGGTGCGGCACAAAGGCATGCTCAGCGTGTGTTGCATCCCGTTTTTTGTGAGGGCATCCCAATGTTCATAAACAAACCAATCGTATGATTGACTAGAGGTGGTTGAGTGCTCTACAAGCCCGGACATTCAGTTTGTACCTGTAGCGTACAGACATTTTAGCTAGCACATGGTCACTACATACCTAGCTCCCTCTATATATATCTTCATATATCTCCCATGATACATCATCTCCTGCAATGCATCCAACAACTAGCACCCAGGGCACAACGGTATGATGTACATCCTCCTTTGTTTTTCACCCAAAACATAGAGATTCAAGATATATCTCCCACCTGAGTTGAATGGAGATCAGATTGCAAGGTATTGGGAAAGATGCATGTACAGTCACTCTCCTTTTAGGTAAGAAGAGGAAAGCTAAACTCTGGATTCCCGGCTAAAAGAGGTTGCAACCAACCTGCGAGGGTACAATATAGGGCTTTGCCTTAGAGCATCTCTATAGCCTATGGATGCATGTAACTATGTTTTTCTGCTATTGCTATTCTTGTTTTGATAGCCAAAACCTCCAAAATATGTTTGACCTCTACTACTACTATGACTAGAAATTGCATGTAATCAAATATAATGCACAAGAAAAAATGCATTATCAACATTTTATTTCTTCGATGTGGATCATGTTAGATAGGGCCCAACTGTCTAGAATCAAGATAGTTATCTCTCTTTCTCTTTTATTGGAAAATATAATTTTTGACATGGGAAGAAGATTGCTTCTATTAGAATAAATTCGATGGAATGGAAGCTTTATCTAACAGATGATATTGTTCATATTTGCCATCTCTCAGTGGAGCATATCCAATGGCAGATATCTAAAGTAAGGGCATCTCTAAAGATGGAGTCAACTCCAGAAAACGACCACATTTAAGGCTAGATTTGCAGAAAATCACCAACTCGTTAATCCGTTGCAAAAAAACACAGCATTAACAATAAACTTGTTGCAAAAAGCACTGATCAGGTGATTTGGGCCATTTAATCACTTTCTGACAAAGTGGGGCCTGGTTGTCAAGAGCTGACTTGGCAAACAAATGTCATACACACCCCTGGATCTAAAAATACCCCTTGCTCTCAATCACGTGCTCTCGATCCGATCGACACCCAACCGCGCCACCCTCGCCGGCTCCAGTCGCCACCGCAGGAAGCCCACCCGCCATGCCATGCTCCTACCTGACGACGTTGCCGTCGATGTCCTTTGCTGCCGTGCCCAGATGATGGCCTCGTCCGCCCGCAGCATCCGCGCGCGCACCTCGCCCCTACCTGCCCAACCGCTACCAGCCCAACCACGGCCATGTTGATGGCGCTGGATTCCGCGGCGACCCACAGCCCCCACCACTCTCATACGCTAGCCAAGCTAGCCGGCTAGCAGGTTGATTGATTTTTCTCGACCAGATGTGCATGCACACACACCTGCACACAAGCTGTTGGATTAATTTTGGCCGCCGGCTAGATTACAAGCTCATGCTCGTGCTGCACCTCGAGCGGGAGCTGGGGATGGGCCTGGGTGGACGGGGCAAAACGGTGCCGCTACTCCGGCGAGCTTCCCTCCACCGCCCGTCTGGCCCTTCTCCCCTCCTGCTCCCTCCTCCCTCCCAACCTGCGCCCCACCATAAACGTCGGCGCCCTGCTCCCAGCCTCTGCGCAATCCACAAGCTTGCACAGCCGTTGGGCTGACGAGGTAGCCGCCTAATTGAACGCAGCACTGACCGGAGCTAGCGGGGAACGCGGTGGAGCTAGCCTGTGGCGGCATGGTGCACAACGGTCATCCGCCACCTTGAAGAGCTCGGGGGCGTGCACAACGCGCTCACCAGCTCGCTCCTCTCCATCTCCTCCTTGTCTGCGCGTCCGCCCTGCCAGGGCTCACGCTCCCTGTCACTACATCCCGGCGGAACGCAAGGCCAGGGCGCCGCCGTGCCGGTCGAGCTCGAGCTGCTTCGACAGTAGTGCTGCTGGGGGGTTGATTGCTTTTATTTATTTATTTTAGATCCAGGGGTGTGTATGTTAATTTTTTGCCATGTCAACACCTTACCATTGGGCCCTAGTTGTCAGAAATCGATCAAACGGTCCAAATCACCTGATCAGTGTTTTTTGCAACGAGATTACGTGGATCGCGGTGATTTTTGCAACAGATTAGCGACTTGGTGGTTTTCTGCAAACCTAGCCGCAAATGTGGTAGTTTTGTGCAATTGACTCCCAAAGATGACACACAAACCGGACACCGTATTCGTTCGCAGACAGAGGGGCCAGTCTGTGGACACGGATGCGGGAGCTGGCCATCCAACGATAGTCGGATACATCTGCCTCCAATTATTCTTTTTAAAGTCCGCATACATATGCATGCTCAAAATAGCAGCATATCTAGTTAAGGTTTAGCCAAAAAATGTTCAAATGCAGCAGTTGTTCCAGTTTAGCTAACCCATGCTCTTCCGCATGCTCCGCGTCTGCATTGTTAAGGTTTGTGGACAAATGATTCAACCAATCCACAGATAACAATATAGTGAATTTCTTGTTCACTCAAGAGGATGTGTATGATACTTTCGGTGCAAGCATGTTCATTTACTTACTGCGTCAATCGACACAAATATAACACACATTTCTCTATTTCCAGCTCAATAAATCGTCCGGGGAATACACGCCACCACACACCATGAAGAATTAATGTTGACTGGTGGAGTCTCTTGATATATAGTCTAGACACTTAGGCCATGCTCACGCATGGCATCCATGTGTGCACGATCCGATTCCCAATTTATGCATAGTTTAGTGGTTCTATGTGATGTCGTAGTTAGGATTGTGAGGCATTGGGAGTCTTCGTGCTATAATAGGTGTCTTGTGCACACAATGCATCCTTAGTTTGCACATTTCCAGTATGGGTTTCACCCGAGCTAGTATCCTGATCTCAGGATGAAGTTCAGATCAATGTACATGCTGATGTTGTTACAGTTCTAGCTTCCTAGCCCCATTGAGATGCATTGTTGTTTTTTTGGCCAAGAAACCACATGGACCAAGAACATTGTTCACAAGCATCTTAGAGTCATGCTTACTACAAGGGAAATGTAAGAATTCCGTGGGTATGCCATCCATAGAAAGGTTTACAAATATTTATGCAAACAAATTGTGAAGATTAGAACTTGCCCCTTTGATTGAGAAGGGTACCATGGTCATCTCATGTTGTGACAAATACGCAGACATAGTCTGACCAAAATGGTGAGATTAATTAATTAAGAACTCGTTCGATTTCCAGCCATATTTTGTGCGCCTGCCAAAATCGTTCGGATCAAGAATAAAGAAAAAACAAAGAGGCTACCACATTGCCAAGATGCCTGCACATGAACGGAGCTGAAATGAGAACCGAGGCAGTCTGGACCAGTTCGGCAGCCGTGGCGACTGTCGGGCGCCTCGGCCTTCGGCACCCTTGATTCGCCTCACGTGCCGGCACCGCACCGAAGACCTTGCAGCAAAGATCGGCCCTCGTAGCACACCGGTGGCCGGCTCGCCGCATGCGAGGACATGAAGGTTGGCAACGACGTTTGTAGCAACGCCACCAGTGGTTGCTCTGCGGTAGTGCGACTGTCAGGTGTTCCGCTTGCGGCAGCAGGCCTTGCAGCATCAGGCAACCTTGATAGCACCCTTGGCTTGTACACCTGACGGTGACAATGGGGAATGGATCCACGGGGAGACGGAGCTCACCATAGCAGCCTTGGCTTGTATAGTTGTATACCACTGGTGGCCATCGGGATTAGATCCGTGGTCGTCTTTTCCCCTTGCCGTGGCAGCATCTTGTTACCCGTTGCAGCAGCAGATTCTCCACCGGTCAACCTTGAAGCAATTTGGGAGAGCCGTGGGCAGGGGATTGGGGACTGTAGGAAGATGGAAAGAGATAAGGTTGTGGAAGAAGAGGCGTGCATGGCCCAATGGACGCGGTTCATGCTCGAACGCGGCTGCTGCGTTCGGTATTATCAACCAGTTGATCTAAATCGTTTTCCTTATTTTCGTCCCTTTAGCGGTTAGTGAAATCCGGATTTGAGCATTCATATTCTCTCTCTCTCTCTCTCTCTCTCTCCCTCTCTCTCTCTCCCTCTCCCTCTCTCTCTCTCTCTCTCTCTCTCTCTCAGCGCCATATAGGGAGGTATCGAGGCAAGACCGTGGTGTGGGGAACATTGCACTCGCCCGGGAGACGACAATATCTTGTCGACAAGGGAGTGTCGTGGCAAGTAGTTGTTCCTTTGATTGGCGCCACCTAACCCTAGTGCCTCTTCTGGATCATTGTATAGT
>NC_041388.1:572911364-572913326 GCF_002162155.2 Triticum dicoccoides | reverse complement strand
GACATCATCACTGCAATGAGTATTCACCATCCATAATTAAACTCCATCTACATGTTGTGACATCCTTGCATTTCTTGGTACATCTCTAGAAGCAATTTGGGTGTTTTGTTAATCAACCCTATGATCATCTGTTTTATTACGAGAAGAAGCAATGACTTGATCTTTGACTAGGATAACCATATGTTCACTAGTATCGATCAACAAGCTTAACATTATCCGACTTCCATTTCATCTTAAACTCTAAAGAGCACCTAAATTCATTTAGTCGAATATGTCTATGGTGGTGAGATTAACCACCACATTATGATATGCATCCTCGTTTGTTCTTCCAATATGGCATATGAATTCAAGATCTTTTACCCACATGAGTTAATCAGAAATTCATATTTGGATTGAAAGGCAAAGAGAAAATTGCAGCCACTATAGATGTCGTTCTTACAACTTGATAACTGGGGCTCAGTTGCCACGTGCTCTGCGCTATGCTGGTTCAGATCCTAATTGCCATGGCTATAACCGCCCCCTCCCCCGGCCACAGTGTCCTGAAGAAAATGAAGTGCATGAACTGCAACTTCCTCCCTAGTAAGGGAGAGAAGACGTGACAAGCAGCCACTGCCTCGCTAATGTTGTTGATTTCACATTCTAAATGTTTGTATTTTTTTCTATAAACTTGGTCAAAGTTTACGAGGTTTGACTTCAGACAAATCTTATATGCAAACTAAAAAGGACCGGAGGGAGTACGAAGGGGAGGAAGAGGGCCCCGCGCCACCGAAATGTTACGCGAGGGGGAGGAACAGGGCCCGCCACTAATAGAAAAAGGGACATTTGTCCCGGTTCAAAGGGCCTTTAGTCCTGGTTCTGGAACCGGGACTAAAGAGTCATTACTAAAGCCTCCCTCTCCGGTTCTTACACGAACCGGGACTAAAGGCCGTCTACGTGGCTGCTGTCTGGAGCTCCATCCTTAGTTCCGGTTGGTGGGACTAAAGGTATTTTTCCGTATTTTTTAAAAAAATGATTTTTTTCATTTTTCAAATTTCTGAATAATTTCCAATTTAGTCTCTAATCACTCCTCTATTTAACCTCTAATCTCTAGTAACCACTCATCATTACAAATCATCTAACTTCCCGGCCGGTCAACCATCCTCTCACTACTCCAGCCTGAGCACGCTTAACTTTCGGGTTCTATTCCCCTCGTTTCCAAGTCTACACTTGTTGTTTTCCTAACAATAGTAAGATGTCAATCCTATTAACCCTCAGGAGTTTAGCTTGAGCATGAAGTCACACGTTTCACTGTTTGAGTTTGAAACTATTATTCTAAAAACAATAATTATTTAGTAACACTAATATTTCTTAAATAAGTAGTTTGACCAAATTTGACCAAAATTCAAAAAATTGAAATAATTATTTAGTAACACTAATATTCTTAAATAATTATGTAGTAAGACTAATATTTCTTGAATAAGTAGTTTGAACAGATTTGACCAAAATTCAAAAAAACTATAATAATTATTTAGTAACACTAATATTCTTGAATAATTCTTTAGTGACACTAATATTCTTGAATAATTCTTTAGTAACACTAATACTTATTGAATAAGTAGTTTGACTTGATTTAACCAAAATTCAAAAAAAAACTGAAATTTGAGCATAACTTTTTTTCCTTTTAGAATTTGAGGATTCTAAAAATTTGCAAACAGGCCGTAGGCTGTAAAAATCAGATGCGGATTTTCGTGCTGAACATTTTGATATATTATACGTTTTTTCGACATCGTATGCAAAAGTTATAGCCGTTTTACTTTTTCATGACACTTTTTTGCAGAACATGTCCAAATTTAAGGTTTTTAATTTTCCTAACTAGTAGATGTAGTAATATAACTACATCTCGAAGAATTTTATTTTTTGAAGTTTTTATCATTTTCTTTTGCTTTCTACAATACTGAAAAGACGATCCACGGGGCGGGGGGG
>NC_041388.1:572902231-572911354 GCF_002162155.2 Triticum dicoccoides | reverse complement strand
ACTAAAAGGTGCGATGTCCTTTAGTCCTAGTTCGTATCTCAAACCGGGACTAAAGATTAGACCTTTAGTCCCGGTTTGAGACACGAACAGGATCTAAAGGGCATTGCACCCTTTAGTCCCGGTTTGAGACACGAACCGGGACTGAAGGTCTAATCTTTAGTCCTGGTTTGAGATACGAACTGGGACTATAGGGCATCGCATCCTTTAGTCCCGGTTCGTGTCTCAAACCGGGACTAAAGGGCTCGTTTGAACCGGGACTAATGCCTTTAGCCGCACGAACCGGGACCAATGCTCACATTAGTCCCGGTTCGTGAGTGAACCGGGACTAATGTGTTTATCTGGCCCAAACGAAAGCTCCGTTTTCTACTAGTGCGCCGCCGCCGGCACCACACGGGCTTCGCCCGGCGGTGCTCGCCGGCGGCCGCGAGAAAGGGACGCGGAAAAGGGAAGTTAGTCGGCGGCGCGATGGAAGGCATCTGTATCGCTCACGGGAGCGACATGGGGCGTGATGTAAGCACACCGGTGCCTGTCCGCCGCCCCTCGCCATCTTCTCTTGGGTTATCCTTTCGGCACATAACCGTTGCAGCAAAACAACACGCCAACTTTGATGGTGCTGGTTGCAGCCCATCGCGGCGGTACCCGTCATTGTCTCAGCGCCGCTTTGTCGGTTGAAGGAAAACAAAACACCGGCTCCAGCTTCTGTCGATAATAGTTCTAGCCTCTACATTACATGGTTGTAGCTCTGCTATTATCGGTTCCAGCAAATATCAGAGGATTGCGACTCGTTGCCTCCGTCCGTCCTTGCTGCAAAAAAACCAACGATGGCGTCGCCGCTGCAGCTCCGGTGAGCAAGGTTGTAGCATCTGCGAGCATGGTTGTAGCAAAAATCATCGACGACAGCACCGCCGGTTGCATCCCCGGTGAGCATGGTTGTAGCATATGTGAGCATGGTTGTAGCAAAAATATGTCGACGACAGCGTGGCCAGTTGCATCTCCGGTGAGCATGGTCGTAGCTTCTGGGCGATGCCATGGCCGGTTGTATCAAATTATGTGGCCGGTTGTAGCACACAAGGACGTCGGTTCCATTAAAAAAACCGTCATGCCTTGGCCGGTGGGCACCACCACCACAGCTAGTTGTAACAGCCGTCGACAGCGGTTGTAGCAAGGCCGTGCGCACACCACCAGTCGGCGTTGCAACGTTCTGATGGATGGTGCTAGTAGCTATGCCAGCGGGACTCGAAGCCGGAGTTGGGCGGAGGACATCGCTGGGATCCGCGAGGGTTGTAGGTGGCGATGGCCATGGGGTGGGAGAGGGTCTCGCCGGCAACGATGGAGCGACGAGGTTGGGCGCCGAGCAAGCTGTGTAGGTGCCGTGGAGGTACACCGGTTCCAGCTTATCGGGTAGTCGCTCGGCAGCCATGGCCGGGAGTTCAGAGGCACGAAATTGGGAGCGGAGAAAGACAGGCGACAACGAGAGGCTACGCGCTGCGTTGCGGGAGATAAGACAAAGGAAAAGCAGTGTGCGTGGGGCCAAAAGCGACCTGGTCGTTTCTTCTTCTTTTTCTTGGTGTGTTGGGCTGCTCGCCGCAATGTTATCTGTACTCGATGTTGGTTGCTTTGAAATACAAAGCGGGGGAAACCCTTTTTCGGTAAAAACGACCTGGTCGCGTACACAAGGGCCTAAGTATTAGCAAGCGAGTCGTCCGGCGGAACGTTCGGCCGGCGTCCCGGATACAAACGATTTCCTTTCATTAATTATTTTCAGAGATCTTACGAAGCATTACATTAGTAAGCCTGAAGCCACCATCTTGGCGACACCCATCGCTACACCCGTGCCGAATGTCCGAACCTAATACCAAACAGACATCGCATCAAAACCTAACATCTAATGCTGGATGCCCCGTCCCAACCACATACCGGGAATGGGTCACACACCAGTCTGGCGCACTCACTGAGGCTACCGCCGCCATTATTCACCTAACCATCTTCAGAGCAGGTACCGTGCCAGGTCAGCTGTCAACGCCACCATGACGCCAAATAGCGCCACCACCCTGCGCTCGTCCATCCAGCCACATTTGTTGTCGATATCCAGCTGCACCATGCCGCCAATACTCGTCGTCCTCGACGTGGTAGAAACAACGCTGCACCTCATGGCAACCTCCACACCGTCGCCGCTGCTGGAGCTACGCGGAGTCCATCACTCACAACATCCCTTCGCCGAATAGTAGAACCTTCCAAGACGGTGCCTCCATGGAGGGTGCGACGCGAAGGACGCCGCCGCCACCCAATCCATATTGAATTTTGGACTTTCGTCCGGGAGGGGTTTAGAGGTGGATAGGAGAGACCTCCACATCGCCTCCACGGACGGTAGCAGCATCCAGAGACGTCGCCGGTGCCGGACCGAACAAGCCAATCAAATTTCCACCGGTCCCCATCCTATAGCACCAAACCTCCGTCGGCTCCCGGATCCGGCAACGGACCACGAACCGAAACCTGCAAAGATGAGAGCGCCATGGGGCTCAACCCACCATGAAGGAGGATCGAGAAGAATCCATCGTAGTTCTCCAGGCGCTGAATCCAGCGATCCAAAAAGGTCAGCAACGACGACCACCACCCCGTGGCGACCGATGACGTTCAAGCCCAAGACTCGGAATTGGATCACTAGTACTTCATAGTCTACACCGGGTTACCATGAGACCGATTACTCTTAGGGAAAGTGTTTGGTGAAGTCTAAGCCCGTTGCGCATTTCCGACCCATGATACCGATGAATTGTAGATGAAATAGGGGATGCCTTCTGGGGATACCCAAGATTAGGGATCCGAGTGCTCGTAAACAAACAATTGTTTCATTAACTACGGGTGGTTGGGAGTTGTACAAACCAGGACATTCAAATTCATACCTGGACGCTACATATTATTCAGTTTTGTAACGTTTACGACGCTCGACGCTAGGATGTGCAATAGGTGCGTCTTAATAGCACCAGTATACACTAGTGTGAGGGCATACGAGTGCTCGTATACAAACCAATTGTATCATTGACTACGGGTGGTTGGTAGTTGTACAAACCACGACATTCAAGTTTGTACCTGCACGCTACATGTTATTTAGCTAGACCTGCACATGCCCATTACAAGCCCAGATCTCTCTCTCTCTCTCTCTCTCTCTCTCTCTCTCGATACAGCATCTCTTGCAATGCATCCAACAATACTAGCCTAGCCACCACGGTATGATCTAGATCCTCCTTTGTTCTTATCCTATGGCATATGGATCCAAGATATATTACCCACGTGAGGTGAGTGGCACTCGGACTAGGTGGCATTGGAAAAAATGTAGCTACCTTCAGCAGCAGGCCATGTGAAAAATGAAAGCAAAACACTGGCCGTCTGGCTAAAGGCAGTTGCTATGGCTCGTCTTAGCTCGCGAGTAGACTCATGATTTGGCTCGTCTTAGCTCGCGAAAGCTCACGAAACTGGGATTGGACTCAGCTTGGTCAAAGCTTGAGTTTGACGTGGACTGGACGCGAGCCCAAAAACTTTATGTGCTTGTTTCTTCACAGGTGTGCGAGCTCTCTTCCTGATTCCAACCCCCGCATTGGATGCGCCGCATGCTAGACCACCACCTGCTGTCTCCGCTCCACCGCCATACCTCACCCCGTCCATCTGCTCCTCTGGCAGCCAATATAACATTGTTAACCACTGCCAACCAATCCATCGTCTGTAGCCAGTCCACCGCTGCTGCCTGCGGTTCTTGCCTTCATCACTCATGTCCTCGTGCTTTCTCTGCATGGTCGGATTGTTGGAACAACTGAACAAGCTGTGAGAGTTAATCATGATGTGATATCCATGCCCGGCTTGTACACAGACCGTATAGGACTCACATATAGATTAGGACTCTTGGTGTTTTATATATGCTTGTAACCTACCCTGTAAACTCAGCCAGATCAATAGAAAGATATCAACAGGTGCAACAGGCGCCTGTGGCCATCACATCGCGTCTTGTGTTTTGGCATGTTGCTTGCTCGTGTTGATGTCGGCTTGTTTCTCGATTAGTGCATTTGCTAGTTAGGCTAAGGAATCAGTTCATATAGATGACTCAACTTTGTACTAACTTTAGTACAAAATTGAGTCATCTACTTTGGAACGGAGGGAGTAGTTTCTTGTGTACGTGTGCGCGTCTCACAGAAGGCTAGCTAGTGTCTCTAGCGGCTGTTGCGTACGGGATTGTCCCCACAGAGAGTACTCGCCGAGCCAGCGTATAAGGTTGGGTCTGTGCCAACAATCGGTATCTACATCTTTGACATATCGACATGTTTTTCGAAAGCAACAGAAAGGTCATGGATGCAAGGAGATTATGCAAACATCCGTGGTGGCTAAATTAACTGTCATGCGGGATTCGTCCTACCCTTTATTTGATCGTGAGAACTTTGATGTCTGCAAGGCCATAATAAAGTGGGGTTTCTGCCCCAACGAGTTATGGGACGTGGCCGATCCATGTGACAACACATTCAAGGAGGAGCTGAGAAACACACTGATCGCCAGGCAGCATCCGTGCTTTATCCAGTGATGCCAATGAATGTCCTCGAGGTCCTGGCCGCCAAAGCAACGGCAAAGTATCCGCGGGACCTGATCGCCAAGCAGGCCAATCTCCAAAATCTCCCAAGAAACTTTGAGACGTCATGAGCGAGGATGAGTCTGTGGATGCGTTCACTTCACGAGAAGTAACTCTCATGGAGGCCTCGATTGTCCACCGGTTCTTCCGCGGGGCCTGCAAATTGTCACGGTAGATGAACAGTGTGTCAATCTCACGACTCCCTCCACAGATGATCTCGTCGGACGGTAAAAGTCTCACGACAAGCATATACGTTACAATATCGGGCAGAGGAGGAACGATGAGCATGTGATCCTCACAAAAAGCATTGGATGGTCCTGTCAAAAGAAAAGAAAGGTGGATACATGAGCAACAAGAACGACAAGCAGCGGTCCACAAAAAAGAACTTCGTTGACTCGAACGACGAGGCTGCACCACGAGGACGAAGTTTGACTGCAAGGAAGAACCAAAGCAGAGAGCTCTTATTGCCAAGGTGGGCGATAAAAAGGCATGATGTTCATGTGTGAGCTGGTGGACGAGGAGGATCTAGACTCTCAAGCGTTGACTAAAGAAATTGCTTGCGGAAGAAAAAGTTTGACATCTTGATCATGTTTCAGAAAATTGTACTGATGCTATAGACACAAAACTGACAACCCTAGAAAACGATGCGGCGCCAGAAGTCCGCGAGACATGGAGAGAATACGTGGTTATGCTAGTAGAAGGTAAAGGCATCGCACCAGAAATCAACAATGCAAGGCGTTTCAGTATTATTGTGCCAGAAGATCGCAAGACCAGGCGAGACGTGTGGCAAATTGCACTCAAAGTAGGCGAGGAGCGTGAACGGCGTGAGTAGAGGCGCACCGGACACCTCACATCTAGAGATAGGTGCCGCGAGTGTCCCATCGAGCAACACACTCATCAGCTCACTGAGCAGGTGGACATGAGTGTAGGTGCCCCCGGCAACCTTTTTTCAAATGTCCAAAAATTGCCTATATATCCCATGTCCTGTAAAGCACACACATCAATTGGTAAAGCTTGTTATACTTTCATATTCACCATGGTTTAAAACTTCATCAAAATCGCCGATCATAATCCAATGGAGATCACAGGAAGAGGCAATACCCTTGATCTTGTCCCAGTTTTGTACCTCTATGAGGTTTGAGCTTCACCATATACACAAGAGTAAAGCGCCATGGATCAGGACCCACATCAACTATCTTTGCATCTATATGGTACTCAAAATAGCCAAGAATCTCTAACTTCATTTAATTATTCCAGAACAAACCAAGGCCGCCTCTACAACCAGAACTGCAAACAGAAAAAATAAGAATCAAAATCAAGTCATGAAGCTAAAGCTTCAACCTGCGCTTTACTAATTTAAGTCTCAACAATACCAAGCATGGGCTGGGCAAACTTGTTTGTGAAATCGCGAAGTTCTTATCGCAGCTTTGCCCACACCTCGGTAGTTCCAACCATCATTGTGCCCGGCGGCACTCCTCAAGGGAGCCCACCGATCTTGCGTCATTTGTTTTTGTTTGATGTCCATTCTTCTTGCCATTGTTGTTCTAAACGTTGTTATGCATATTGTTGTGCTTCTGGTATCTAATCTGAGAGGGACTCGGCGGCAACGGTGAAACTGGAAGAAAGAAAACACCGTTTTTTTTGCTCTAGGGTGATGAGCATCTCCTTGTTCGACGATGTAGCGACCTTTCGAGCTAGGGCAAAGGAGCAGGAGGCTCCTTTCGGCGGTGGAGTTGGATGAAGCTGGTTTCCACCCTGATGGCAAAGGCATGCCCCCTCTGCCGGTTCTCCCATGTTCGAGTAGGCAGTGCTCTTAGCTCCGGTTGCTTGATCATGGTCGAGAACCCGGATGAGCCCAAGCGATGCCTCATGCCTTCGCTCGATAGGCTTGGTGTTTTTCTGGGGCGTGTGGCTGTTCCTCGGTATCGTTGTATCATGCGGTTTCTCTTTTTTTCTTCTTACTGTTTCTTTCGTGTGCTGTTGTACTTGTTTGCCGGGCCACAGGCCTTTTTTTTCTAAAAAAACACCGATTGCCCTCAAAACACTTGAACCTGGTGGTGCACACGCTGCAGCATTGTGGAGAGCCTCTGAACCACAGCCCCGACATTGCCGCTGCTGCTGGTCTGAATCCGGGAAGCAAACTCCAAGACGCCCATACATCTGGTGGATCGTCCCCTCGTCCCCAACATCAGGAACTTCCTCCGATCGAGTGAATTAGCTCCTTCATCCACGCCTTCAGACCAAACTGTACAGTGGTACTCCAAATCGGTCCATAGATTCCAGCCGACCAAACTCCTAACCTTTAAATCAATTAAGGAACAAAAACTCGGTAACTCCAGTCGCCTGATTACCTCTAGAGAGGAGGGGAGAGGAGGAAAAATCTCAACACCGTGGAAGTCAGCGATAATAAATAAACCTGTCATGAGAGGATTCCCCCGGCTTCAATTCCCTCGGCTTCAAAACTGGTCTCATGAGAGGATGTTTGCCCGAAATCACTAATTAAGGAGTACTCGTTGCAAATAACACTCCACTTTCTCAGGTTGCGACAAGTGGTGCATATGCAGCACGCCACTTGTCGCAACCTGGGAGTTTTCCCTTTTCTCGTAGACCGTTTATTCAAAATGTTTTATCTTTTAAATCATGCGTCTAAATCTTGAACCGTTTTCATCATTGGATTCCTTGCGTCGAGATCTTCAAAACTAGATCCCATGTTGATAGGTTTTGACGAACTTTTTTTGTCATGAAAAAAACCGGATGAAAAAAACCGGGCAAAAAACAGTATCGGGAGCACGGTTTTTTTCCCTTTTCAAAAGAGGCACGCCCATGCCTCTCGCGAAATCACACCCGTGCCTCTTATGGAAGCAAAATCGTGACTCTCGTGGAAGGAAAAAAACAGAAAACACGTTTTTTTCTGTTTCCGAGAGGCACGGCCGTGACTCTCGTGAAAGCACAACCGTGCCTCTCGCGAAACCAAAACCGTGACTCTCGCGATAGAAAAAAAACAGAAAACGCGTTTTTTTCCTTTCTGAGAGGCACGGCCGTGATTCTCACGAAAGCACAACCGTGCCTCTCGCGGAAACAAAACCGTGACTCTCGCGAAAGAAAAAAAAACAGAAAACGCGTTTCGTTTTTCCCTTTCCGAGAGGCACGGCCGTGACTCTCGTGAAAGCACAACCGTGCCTCTCGCGGAAACAAACCTGTGATTCTCGCGAAAGAAAAAAAAAATGGAAAACGCGTTTTTTTCGTTTTCGAAAGTCACGGCCATGACTCTCGCTAAAGTACAACCGTGCCTCTTGCGAAAAAACCATGACTTTCGCGAAGGAAAAAAAAAAGAAAACGCGTTTTTTCGTGCAAAAAAAAATTTCCAAAATATTTTTCGATCGAAAAGCTAAGGAAGACCGAAAGAAAACCAAAACGTCGAAAGAAACTAGAAAAAATGCTTAAAAGGCCGAAAACGCGTGCAGAAAAATAAAATAAAATCCGGAGGAAACGTGCAGAGTGTGATACGTGGCGAATGGCTGAGAGCGCGCCAAGTGACGCTGGTCGTTGCGAGGCTCCCGAAGGAGCGCTCGTTAACTAGTTGCTCCCTTAATGTTTGCCAAGCTGAACATGCCGACCGGGCCAAAAAGCTCGCTCGTGGACCGGTCCGGATAGGTTCAAAATTGAGAGGCCCGACAAAGAAAAACAGCCGGCAAGGTGTATAAAAATAGGCCCAAAAAAAGTCCGATACGGTCTTGTTTTGGTCCGGTCCGCGGGACCTCGTCCCCAGTGGGTGCCGCGTATGGCTCCCTGGCGCTCGGCCCCAACAAGCCGATGAGCTCGCTCACAATGGCGGTTTGTTTCCTCCTCCCTTGGTCCATCGTTGACCAATTAACCGTTGACCATTGACTTTTAAAGAAAACATTTTTTAGAAAAACATCAATTCAGGAACAAATGCTCACAGAATTAACAAAAGTTCAGGAACACAAAAAAGTTCACGAGTTCAAAAAAAGTTAACGGGATTTGAAAAAAAAAGTTCCAAAATCGAGAAAGCTCAAAAGATTTGAAAAAATGTTCAGGGATTTGAAAAAGGTTCATGAATTCAAAAAACTTTACGCATTAAAAAACATGGATTTGAAAAAAGTTAATGAATTTGAAAAAATCATTAATTGATTTTTTTACAAGTTTAGAAAAAATCAATTTTGCAGATAGTTGATGAATTGGAAAAAGAAAAAGAAGAAGCAGAAGCAAAATATCAAAAGAAAAAAGAAAAAAGAAAAAGAAAAAGAAAAAACTGAGAGAAAAATCAAAAAGGGAAAAAATCCATATAAAAAAAGGAACGAAGCTGCCTGCAAAAACACTTAAACAGCCAGCCAAAAAGAATCAAACACAAAGTAGTGTGTGTGCTCTAGTTGCGAAAACGTCTGTAACTGGTGTTACAACGCTAAATAGGGTTTGGGGTGGTCCGCTCGGTCAGACCAATTTTTCTTTGCACTATTTGAATAACAGAGAAGTATAGTTGCCCCCCCCCCCAC
>NC_041388.1:572899101-572901816 GCF_002162155.2 Triticum dicoccoides | reverse complement strand
TCCAAAACCGGTTATTTAAGCCCCTCAAATATGCAAAACTAGATAAATCTTCCCCTAGCTTGCTTTTGCACATGATTTGAGATGGTATTATCGTTAACCATGCTAACAGGGCAGGCGACTACATAAATGACTGGTCGTTTGCTGCATAGGAGGAAGAGACCTTGTCAGGGCCGCGGGTCCACTCCATGGTGATGCTCAGGAGTTGTTGCTGGCCACCACCATAGCGCGTGCAGATAGGCCGTTTGCTGTCACTGCCATAGACAGGCCGTTTGCTGTCACTGTCACATGTTTTATTTTCAGGAACATGGTTTTATTTTTCTAACCTATGTGATGCCTTCAGCTTCACAATTTGACGCTACGTTGTATGACAGGTGGCGCTTAATAGCAACATTCTACACTAGTGTGAGGGCACCCTAGTGCACCTAAATAAACCAATTGTATCATTGACTGTGGGTGGTTGAGAGTTATACAAACCAGGACATTCAAGTTTGTACCTACATGCTACGTATTATTTAGCTACGTTTCCACATGGCCATTACAAGCCCACATCTCTATTTCATATATATTCCCCAAGATACAACATGTCTTGCAATGCATGCAACAATAGTGCCCTAGCCATCACCGTATAGTTTACATCCTCCTTTGTTCTTCGCCTACGGTATATGCATTCAAGATATATTCCACATGAGGTGAGTGGCACTCGGAATAGGAGGCATTGGGAAAAATATAACCACGTTCACCAGCATACCTTGTGAAAAATGAAAGATAAACAATGGTTGTCTAACGAAACGCTGGTGCTAGGGGTGGAAACGAGCCTAGCAGAGCCGGCTCATGACTTGGCCCATCTAGGCTTGTGAAAGCTCACAACACCGCAATTGCACTCATTTTTCTGGTCAAAGATTGAGTTTGACGTGGACTGTACGTGAGCCCAAAAACTCCATGTGCTCGTTTCATTGGAGCTGCACGAGCTATCCTCCCGTGGAACCCTAAAACTCCACCGTGATCCCCGCACATGATGCACCGCATGCTAGATCACCACCCTCTGTCTCTACTCCAACAGCCACCCTCACCCTGACACCGTCCATCAGCTCCTGCGCCAGCCATGACCACGACGTCAATCACTGCTAATCCCCTGGTTGCAGCTGGTGCATCGTTCCTAGACACTCCACCGCTGCCGCCTGCGGTTCTTGCCATCATGACTGGTGCGATGTGGGATGTGGGAACTACTGAACAAGCATGTTAATCAAACTGATGTATACAGCCGTCTGGAAGTTGTACTCGCCATAACATCACTGCTTTATGCTTAATCAAATGATAATTCTTTGATGCAAAAGGAAAAGGGATGTTTAGTACTGGTAGTCATTTTATTCATCAATATCTTTGTTACTCTATGTGGAAATCTAAAGTGCATGGTGGCCTAGGTATTCTTAACATGGAAAAATTTGTTGCTGCCCTTCGCATCCGGTGGTTGTGGGGAGCTTGGACGGATCCGAGCAAGCCTTGGGTAACCTTGGGGAACCCGTGTGATGACAAAGATAAAGACATATTTGCTGTTGCCACCAAGCCTCTTTTTGAGAGTCTACTTGGCTGAACGGTATGAGACCCAAAGACATAGCACCAAATATTTTTGCGATCTGTACAAGAAAAAATTGCACTGTCCAGAAGGCCTTACATAATAACTCATGGGGTATCCAAAGTGGATATTGGTGGGAACCTTGCTGTGAACCACATAGCAGAGTTCGCCAATCTTTGGACTAAGCTATCATGTGTTCAACTCAACCCCGGTGTAGCTGATTCAATTTCCTGGAAGCTCACCAATGATGGCGAATATTCGGCAGCGACGGCATACCGTGCACAATTTCTTGGCCATATCGACTCCTCCCAAATGCAATTTTTTTGCTTGGTTGGCCATCAACAATAGGATTTGGACGGCTGACCGGCTTCAGCGCAGGGGCTGGCCAAAATGTAACCTTTGCCTGCTATGCAAACAAATGCCAGAATCAGGAGCTCATCTTCTCTTCCAATGTCGTTACACTGTTAGAGTTTGGGGAATGATCAAAACATGGCTTGGTTTACATGATGTCCATCCTACAAATTGGGGAGGCATGGTTTCCGTCTAGGAGTGGTGGTGCTACATTGCTTCCAGGAGGTCACAATCTCGAAGGGCGCTTCTTTCCCTTATGCTTTTTATCTCTTGGGAAATCTGGAACGAGAAAATGCACGTGTGTTCCGCAACACGGCGATTCCGGTCGGAGTGCTTGTGACTCGCGTCAAAGCGGAAACTTCGTTGTGGTGCCTTGCTGGGGTGAAATATCTGTGTAATATAATGTCGTGAGAGTGATGCTTGTAACCTGGCCTTTGACCAAGACTCTTAAACCTTCTTCTTATTCAATGAAAATGGCAAGCCTTTTGCCTTGTTTAAAAAAAAGTATATATGTGGCAAAATAATGAATAGTAAAGGACGATTGCCACGGATGTCCCGCTGGTGGGAGTTGGGATCTCTGCTTCCCTCAGCGCGTACTCTTGTGCCTGCCTCATCTCCCTCCTTGATTCCTTTGTACCCCTCTAATCAACACCCATGCTACTCCTGGCGCTATAATTGCCATTGGAGCTAATACCAGATTCTTGGCCATGCAAATATCTATGGTCATAGAACTGGGGATTGATGGAATTAATCCAAATTTTTAACAATTACTAAAATTTGTGTGTGTGGGT
>NC_041388.1:572894308-572898619 GCF_002162155.2 Triticum dicoccoides | reverse complement strand
GGATCCACCGCGCCACATGGCCCTAAGGTTACCGGAGACGAGGCGGACCGGCGGCAACCCCGGTGGGAGACTGAGGAACCCTATGTTTTTTGGGGAGAGGAGGTGGCAGCTGATCATGCAGCTGATTAGTAAAAAGTAGCAAATCGAATGCAAGATTGTACTTGGAGTTAGCTAACGGATAGTGCATCAAACAAGCATCATCTATTTAATATGTGTTTTGAGATGGCTAACCACGCTTGTGGTGCGGCACAAAGGCATGCGTAGCGTGTGTTGCATCCCGTTTTTTGTGAGGGCATCCCAATGTTCATAAACAAACCAATCGTATGATTGACTAGAGGTGGTTGAGTGCTCTACAAGCCCGGACATTTAGTTTGTACCTGTAGCGTACAGACATTTTAGCTAGCACATGGTCACTACATACCTAGCTCCCTCTATATATATCTTAATATATCTCCCATGATACATCATCTCCTGCAATGCATCCAACAACTAGCACCCAGGGCACAACGGTATGATGTACATCCTCCTTTGTTTTTCACCCAAAACATAGAGATTCAAGATATATCTCCCACCTGAGTTGAATGGAGATCAGATTGCAAGGTATTGGGAAAGATGCATGTACAGTCACTCTCCTTTTAGGTAAGAAGAGGAAAGCTAAACTCTGGATTCCCGGCTAAAAGAGGTTGCAACCAACCTGCGAGGGTACAATATAGGGCTTTGCCTTAGAGCATCTCTATAGCCTATGGATGCATGTAACTATGTTTTTCTGCTATTGCTATTCTTGTTTTGATAGCCAAAACCTCCAAAATATGTTTGACCTCTACTACTACTATGACTAGAAATTGCATGTAATCAAATATAATGCACAAGAAAAAATGCATTATCAACATTTTATTTCTTCGATGTGGATCATGTTAGACAGGGCCCAACTGTCTAGAATCAAGATAGTTATCTCTCTTTCTCTTTTATTGGAAAATATAATTTTTGACATGGGAAGAAGATTGCTTCTATTAGAATAAATTCGATGGAATGGAAGCTTTATCTAACAGATGATATTGTTCATATTTGCCATCTCTCAGTGGAGCATATCCAATGGCAGATATCTAAAGTAAGGGCATCTCTAAAGATGGAGTCAACTGCAGAAAAGTACCACATTTAAGGCTAGATTTGCAGAAAATCACCAACTCGTTAATCCGTTGCAAAAAAACACCGCATTAACAATAAACTTGTTGCAAAAAGCACTGATCAGGTGATTTGGGCCATTTAATCACTTTCTGACAAAGTGGGGCCTGGTTGTCAAGAGCTGACTTGGCAAACAAATGTCATACACACCCCTGGATCTAAAAATACCCCTTGCTCTCAATCACGTGCTCTCGATCCGATCGACACCCAACCGCGCCACCCTCGCCGGCTCCAGTCGCCACCGCAGGAAGCCCACCCGCCATGCCATGCTCCTACCTGACGACGTTGCCGTCGATGTCCTTCGTTGCCGTGCCCAGATGATGGCCTCGTTCGCCCGCAGCATCCGCGCGCGCACCTCGCCCCTACCTGCCCAACCGCTGCCAGCCCAACCACGGCCATGTTGATGGCGCTGGATTCCGCGGCGACCCACAGCCCCCACCACTCTCATACGCTAGCCAAGCTAGCCGGCTAGCAGGTTGATTGATTTTTCTCGACCAGATGTGCATGCACACACACCTGCACACAAGCTGTTGGATTAATTTTGGCCGCCGGCTAGATTACAAGCTCATGCTCGTGCTGCACCTCGAGCGAGAGCTGGGGATGGGCCTGGGTGGACGGGGCAAAATGGTGCCGCTACTCCGGCGAGCTTCCCTCCACCGCCCGTCTGGCCCTTCTCCCCTCCTGCTCCCTCCTCCCTCCCAACCTGCGCCCCACCATAAACGTCGGCGCCCTGCTCCCAGCCTCTGCGCAATCCATGAGCTTGCACAGCCGTTGGGCTGACGAGGTAGCCGCCTAATTGAACGCAGCACCGACTGGAGCTAGCAGGGAACGCGGTGGAGCTAGCCCGTGGCGGCATGGTGCACAACGGTCATCCGCCACCGCGAAGAGCTCGGGGGCGCGCACAACGCGCTCACCAGCTCGCTCCTCTCCATCTCCTCCTTGTCTGTGCGTCCGCCCTGCCAGGGCTCACGCTCCCTGTCACTACATCCCGGCGGACGGCAAGGCCAGGGCGCCGCCGTGCCGGTCGAGCTCGAGCTGCTTCGGCAGTAGTGCTGCTGGGGGGTTGATTGCTTTTATTTATTTATTTTAGATCCAGGGGTGTGTATGTTAATTTTTGGCCATGTCAACACCTTACGATTGGGCCCTAGTTGTCAGAAATCGATCAAACGGTCCAAATCACCTGATCAGTGTTTTTTGCAACGAGATTACGTGGATCGCGGTGATTTTTGCAACAGATTAGCGACTTGGTGGTTTTCTGCAAACCTAGCCGCAAATGTGGTAGTTTTGTGCAATTGACTCCCAAAGATGACACACAAACCGGACACCGTATTCGTTCGCAGACAGAGGGGCCAGTCTGTGGACACAGATGCGGGAGCTGGCCATCCAACGATAGTCGGATACATCTGCCTCCAATTATTCTTTTTAAAGTCCGCATACATATGCATGCTCAAAATAGCAGCATATCTAGTTAAGGTAATGTTCAAATGCAGCAGTTGTTCCAGTTTAGCTAACCCATGCTCTTCCGCATGCTCCGCGTCTGCATTGTTAAGGTTTGTGGACAAATGATTCAACCAATCCACAGATAACAATATAGTGAATTTCTTGTTCACTCAAGAGGATGTGTATGATACTTTCGGTGCAAGCATGTTCATTTACTTACTGCGTCAATCGACACAAATATAACACACATTTCTCTATTTCCAGCTCAATAAATCGTCCGGGGAATACACGCCACCACACACCATGAAGAATTAATGTTGACTGGTGGAGTCTCTTGATATATAGTCTAGACACTTAGGCCATGCTCACGCATGGCATCCATGTGTGCACGATCCGATTCCCAATTTATGCATAGTTTAGTGGTTCTATGTGATGTCGTAGTTAGGATTGTGAGGCATTGGGAGTCTTCGTGCTATAATAGGTGTCTTGTGCACACAATGCATCCTTAGTTTGCACATTTCCAGTATGGGTTTCACCCGAGCTAGTATCCTGAGCTCAGGATGAAGTTCAGATCAATGTACATGCTGATGTTGTTACAGTTCTAGCTTCCTAGCCCCATTGAGATGCATTGTTGTTTTTTTGGCCAAGAAACCACATGGACCAAGAACATTGTTCACAAGCATCTTAGAGTCATGCTTACTACAAGGGAAATGTAAGAATTCCGTGGGTACGCCATCCATAGAAAGGTTTACAAATATTTATGCAAACAAATTGTGAAGATTAGAACTTGCCCCTTTGATTGAGAAGGGTACCATGGTCATCTCATGTTGTGACAAATACGTAGACATAGTCTGACCAAAATGGTGAGATTAATTAATTAAGAACTCGTTCGATTTCCAGCCATATTTTGTGCGCCTGCCAAAATCGTTCGGATCAAGAATAAAGAAAAAACAAAGAGGCTACCACATTGCCAAGATGCCTGCACATGAACGGAGCTGAAATGAGAACCGAGGCAGTCTGGACCAGTTCGGCAGCCGTGGCGACTGTCGGGCGCCTCGGCCTTCGGCACCCTTGATTCGCCTCACGTGCCGGCACCGCACCGAAGACCTTGCAGCAAAGATCGGCCCTCGTAGCACACCGGTGGCCGGCTCGCCGCATGCGAGGACATGAAGGTTGGCAACGACGTTTGTAGCAACGCCACCAGTGGTTGCTCTGCGGCAGTGCGACTGTCAGGTGTTCCGCTTGCGGCAGCAGGCCTTGCAGCATCAGGCAACCTTGATAGCACCCTTGGCTTGTACACCTGACGGTGACAATGGGGAATGGATCCACAGGGAGACGGAGCTCACCATAGCAGCCTTGGCTTGTATAGTTGTATACCACTGGTGGCCATCGGGATTAGATCCGTGGTCGTCTTTTCCCCTTGCCGTGGCAGCATCTTGTTACCCGCTGCAGCAGCAGATTCTCCACCGGTCAACCTTGAAGCAATTTGGGAGAACCGTGGGCAGGGGATTGGGGACGGTAGGAAGATGGAAAGAGATAAGGTTGTGGAAGAAGAGGCGTGCATGGCCCAATGGACGCGGTTCATGCTCGAACGCGGCTGATGCGTTCGGTATTATCAGCCAGTTGATCTAAATCGTTTTCCTTATTTTCGTCCCTTCAGCGGTTAGTGAAATCCGGATTTGAGCATTC
>NC_041388.1:572891440-572894258 GCF_002162155.2 Triticum dicoccoides | reverse complement strand
CTCTCTCTCTCTCTCTCTCAGCGCCATATAGGGAGGTATCGAGGCAAGACCGTGGTGTGGGGAACATTGCACTCGCCCGGGAGACGACAATATCTTGTCGACAAGGGAGTGTCGTGGCAAGTAGTTGTTCCTTTGATTGGCGCCACCTAACCCTAGTGCCTCTTCTGGATCATTGTATAGTGGGCACATCCTTGACGGTAACTGGGCTGGCATAGAGCTATATATGACCATTGCATGTTCGGCTCTTCATATAAACCGACCACGGCACAACATTACTTGTGAGTTGTGATGAATGAAACTAGCACCCCGAGTGTTGCTACTTAGTGAAGCATTGTTGGTACTCTGCATTCTATAGTTCTGCAGTGTTCAGTTCATCTTCACATGAATATTCATAGCTTAGATCTGTTCCCAACCTGGGGTGCGTCATGCTATTGGATTGCGAGGTATTGGGAAAGAAGGGTTTATGTGCAAGTCGGCCTACTTGTGAGTGAACTAAAATCCTGGTTTGGTTCTGTCTTGAAATAGCCCGAGAAATCACAAAGGTGGTGCACTAGTCTAAGCCCTCTAGCCACGTAAGCTGCACACTTGCACTTGCTCGCGCTGAGATGTCTTCTCCCCTTCCAAAACATCAGCATCTCTGTGTACTTCAAGAGGTCTTCTTTAGTAATAACCTATCAAACATGAGCGTGCAATCAAAAAAGAAGGTAAAATCCACCATTTTTTACCTGACAGAAAATGACTAGTTGAATACGGAATCATGACGATTGAATGTAGATCAGCCAACAGCACACCTGAGTCCCCAGTTATGAATATTTTCTCTGCATTATGTATGACTATATTTTGTGAGTCTAATGTTTGCCTCGTCATTCAGCAGAGTAAGAGACATCATCACTGCAATGAGTATTCACCATCCATAATTAAACTCCATCTACATGTTGTGACATCCTTGCATTTCTTGGTACATCTCTAGAAGCAATTTGGGTGTTTTGTTAATCAACCCTATGATCATCTGTTTTATTACGAGAAGAAGCAATGACTTGATCTTTGACTAGGATAACCATATGTTCACTAGTATCGATCAACAAGCTTAACATTATCCGACTTCCATTTCATCTTAAACTCTAAAGAGCACCTAAATTCATTTAGTCGAATATGTCTATGGTTGTGAGATTAACCACCACATTATGATATGCATCCTCGTTTGTTCTTCCAATATGGCATATGAATTCAAGATCTTTTACCCACATGAGTTAATCAGAAATTCATATTTGGATTGAAAGGCAAAGAGAAAATTGCAGCCACTATAGATGTCGTTCTTACAACTTGATAACTGGGGCTCAGTTGCCACGTGCTCTGCGCTATGCTGGTTCAGATCCTAATTGCCATGCCTATAACCGCCCCCTCCCCCGGCCACAGTGTCTTGAAGAAAATGAAGTGCATGAACTGCAACTTCCTCCCTAGTAAGGGAGAGAAGACGTGACAAGCAACCACTGCCTCGCTAATGTTGTTGATTTCACATTCTAAATGTTTGTATTTTTTTCTATAAACTTGGTCAAAGTTTACGAGGTTTGACTTCAGACAAATCTTATATGCAAACTAAAAAGGACCGGAGGGAGTACAAAGGGGAGGAAGAGGGCCCCGCGCCACCGAAATGTTACGCGAGGGGGAGGAACAGGGCCCGCCACTAATAGAAAAAGGGAAATTTGTCCCGGTTCAAAGGGCCTTTAGTCCTGGTTCTGGAACCGGGACTAAAGAGTCATTACTAAAGCCTCCCTCTCCGGTTCTTACATGAACCGGGACTAAAGGCCGTCTACGTGGCCGCTGTCTGGAGCTCCACCCTTAGTTCCGGTTGGTGGGACTAAAGGTATTTTTCCGTATTTAAAAAAATGATTTTTTTTCATTTTTCAAATTTCTGAATAATTTCCAATTTAGTCTCTAATCACTGCTCTATTTAACCTCTAATCTCTAGTAACCGCTCATCATTACAAATCATCTAACTTCCCGGCCGGTCAACCATCCTCTCACTACTCCAGCCTGAGCACGCTTAACTTTCGGGTTCTATTCCCCTCGTTTCCAAGTCTACACTTGTTGTTTTCCTAACAATAGTAAGATGTCAATCCTATTAACCCTCAGGAGTTTAGCTTGAGCATGAAGTCACACGTTTCACTGTTTGAGTTTGAAACTATTATTCTAAAAACAATAATTATTTAGTAACACTAATATTTCTTAAATAAGTAGTTTGACCAAATTTGACCAAAATTCAAAAAATTGAAATAATTATTTAGTAACACTAATATTCTTAAATAATTATGTAGTAACACTAATATTTCTTGAATAAGTAGTTTGAACAGATTTGACCAAAATTCAAAAAAAACTATAATAATTATTTAGTAACACTAATATTCTTGAATAATTCTTTAGTAACACTAATATTCTTGAATAATTCTTTAGTAACACTAATACTTATTGAATAAGTAGTTTGACTTGATTTAACCAAAATTCAAAAAAAAACTGAAATTTGAGCATAACTTTTTTTCCTTTTAGAATTTGAGGATTCTAAAAATTTGCAAACAGGCCGTAGGCTGTAAAAATCAGATGCGGATTTTCGTGCTGAACATTTTGATATATTATACGTTTTTTCGACATCGTATGCAAAAGTTATAGCCGTTTTACTTTTTCATGACACTTTTTTGCAGAACATTTCCAAATTTAAGGTTTTTAATTTTCCTAACTAGTAGATGTAGTAATATAACTACATCTTGAAGAATTTTATTTTTTGAAGTTTTTATCATTTTCTTTTGCTTTCTGCAATACTGAA
>NC_041388.1:572882223-572891105 GCF_002162155.2 Triticum dicoccoides | reverse complement strand
AAATAGGACCTTTAGTCCCGGTTTGAGACACGAATCGGGACTAAAAGGTGCGATGTCCTTTAGTCCCAGTTCGCATCTCAAACCGAGACTAAAGATTAGACCTTTAGTCCCGGTTTGAGACACGAACAGGATCTAAAGGGCATTGCACCCTTTAGTCCCGGTTTGAGACACGAACCGGGACTGAAGGTCTAATCTTTAGTCCTGGTTTGAGATACGAACTGGAACTATAGGGCATCGCATCCTTTAGTCCCGGTTCCTGTCTCAAACCGGGACTAAAGGGCTCGTTTGAAGCGTGACTAATGCCTTTAGCCGCACGAACCGGGACCAATGCTCACATTAGTCCCGGTTCGTGAGTGAACCGGGACTAATGTGTTTATCTGGCCCAAACGGAAGCTCTGTTTTCTACTAGTGCGCCGCCGCCGGCACCACACGGGCTTCACCCGGCGGTGCTTGCCGGCGGCCGCGAGAAAGGGACGCGGAAAGGGAAGTTAGTCGGCGGCGCGATGGAAGGCATCTGTATCGCTCGTGGGAGCGACATGGGGCGTGATATAAGCACACCGGTGCCTGTCCGCCGCCCCTCGCCGTCTTCTCTTGGGTTATCGTTTCGGCACATAACCGTTGCAGCAAAACAACACGCCAACTTTGATGGTGCTGGTTGCAGCCCATCGCGGCGGTACCCATCGTTGTCTCAGCGCCGCTTTGTCGGTTGAAGGAAAACAAAACACGGCTCCAGCTTCTGTCGATAATAGTTCTAGCCTCTACATTACATGGTTGTAGCTCCGCTATTATCGGTTCCAGCAAATATCAGAGGATTGCGACTCGTTGCCTCCGTCCGTCCTTGCTGCAAAAAAACCAACGATGGCGTCGCCGCTGCAGCTCCGGTGAGCAAGGTTGTAGCATGTGCGAGCATGGTTGTAGCAAAAATCATCGACGACAGCACCGCTGGTTGCAGCCCCGGTGAGCATGGTTGTAGCATATGTGAGCATGGTTGTAGCAAAAATATGTCGACGACAGCGTGGCCAGTTGCATCTCCGGTGAGCATGGTCGTAGCTTCTGGGCGATGCCGTGGCCGGTTGTATCAAATTATGTGGCCGGTTGTAGCACACAAGGACGTCGGTTCCATTAAAAAAAACGTCATGCCTTGGCCGGTGGGCACCACCACCACAGCTAGTTGTAACAGCCGTCGACAGCGGTTGTAGCAAGGCCGTGCGCACACCACCAGTCGGCGTTGCAACGTTCTGATGGATGGTGCTAGTAGCTATGCCAGCGGGACTTGAAGCCGGAGTTGGGCGGAGGACATCGCTGGGATCCGCGAGGGTTGTAGGTGGCGATGGCCATGGGATGGGAGAGGGTCTCGCCGGCAACGATGGAGAGACGAGGTTGGGCGCCGAGCAAGCTGTGTAGGTGCCGTGGAGGTACACCGGTTCCAGCTTATCGGGTAGTCGCTCGGCAGCCATGGCCGGGAGTTCAGAGGCACGGAATTGGGAGCGGAGAAAGACAGGCGACAACGAGAGGCTACGCGCTGCGTTGCGGGAGATAAGACAAAGGAAAAGCAGTGTGCGTGGGGCCAAAAGCGACCTGGTCGTTTCTTCTTCTTTTTCTTGGTGTGTTGGGCTGCTCGCCACAATGTTATCTGTACTCGATGTTGGTTGCTTTGAAATACAAAGCGGGGGAAACCCTTTTTCGGTAAAAACGACCTGGTCGCGTACACAAGGGCCTAAGTATTAGCAAGCGAGTCATCCGGTGGAACGTTCGGCCGGCGTCCCGGATACAAACGATTTCCTTTCATTAATTATTTTCAGAGATCTTACGAAGCATTACATTAGTAAGCCTGAAGCCACCATCTTGGCGACACCCATCGCTACACCCGTGCCGAATGTCCGAACCTAATACCAAACAGACATCGCATCAAAACCTAACATCTAATGCTGGATGCCCCGTCCCAACCACATACCGGGAATGGGTCACACACCAGTCTGGCGCACTCACTGAGGCTACCGCCGCCATTATTCACCTAACCATCTTCAGAGCAGGTACCGTGCCAGGTCAGCTGTCAACGCCACCATGACGCCAAATAGCGCCACCACCCTGCGCTCGTCCATCCAGCCACATTTGTTGTCGATATCCAGCTGCACCATGCCGCCAATACTCGTCGTCCTCGACGTGGTAGAAACAACGCCGCACCTCATGGCAACCTCCACACCGTCGCCGCTGCTGGAGCTACGCGGAGTCCATCACTCACAACATCCCTTCACCGAATAGTAGAACCTTCCAAGACGGTGCCTCCATGGAGGGTGCGACGCGAAGGACGCCGCCGCCACCCAATCCATATTGAATTTTGGACTTTTGTCCGGGAGGGGTTTAGAGGTGGATAGGAGAGACCTCCACATCGCCTCCAGGGACGGTAGCAGCATCCAGAGACATCGCCGGTGCCAGACCGAACAAGCCAATCAAAGTTTCCACCGGTCCCCATCCTATAGCACCAAACCTCCGTCGGCTCCCGGATCCGGCAACGGACCACGAACCGAAACCTGCAAAGATGAGAGCGCCATGGGGCTCAACCCACCATGAAGGAGGATCGAGAAGAATCCATCGTAGTTCTCCAGGCGCTGAATCCAGCGATCCAAAAAGGTCAGCGACGACGACCACCACCCCGTGGCGACCGACGACGTTCAAGCCCAAGACTCGGAATTGGATCACTAGTACTTCATAGTCTACACCGGGTTACCATGAGACCGATTACTCTTAGGGAAAGTGTTTGGTGAAGTCTAAGACCGTTGCGCATTTCCGACCCATGATACCGATGAATTGTAGATGAAATAGGGGATGCCTTCTGGGGATACCCAAGATTAGGGATCCGAGTGCTCGTAAACAAACAATTGTTTCATTAACTACGGGTGGTTGGGAGTTGTACAAACCAGGACATTCAAATTCATACCTGGATGCTACATATTATTCAGCTTTGTAACGTTTACGGCGCTCGACGCTAGGATGTGCAATAGGTGCGTCTTAATAGCACCAGTATACACTAGTGTGAGGGCATCCGAGTGCTCGTATACAAACCAATTGTATCATTGACTACGGGTGGTTGGTAGTTGTACAAACCACGACATTCAAGTTTGTACCTGCACGCTACATGTTATTTAGCTAGACCTGCACATGCCCATTACAAGCCCATATCTCTCTCTCTCTCTCTCTCTCTCTCTCTCTCTCTCTCGATACAGCATCTCTTGCAATGCATCCAACAATTCTAGCCTAGCCACCACGGTATGATCTAGATCCTCCTTTGTTCTTATCCTATGGCATATGGATCCAAGATATATTACCCACGTGAGGTGAGTGGCACTCGGACCAGGTGGCATTGGAAAAAATGTAGCTACCTTCAGCAGCAGGCCATGTGAAAAATGAAAGCAAAACACTGGCCGTCTGGCTAAAGGCAGTTGCTATGGCTCGTCTTAGCTCGCGAGTAGACTCATGATTTGGCTCGTCTTAGCTCGCGAAAGCTCACGAAACTGGGATTGGACTCAGCTTGGTCAAAGCTTGAGTTTGACGTGGACTGGACGCGAGCCCAAAAACTTTATGTGCTTGTTGCTTCACAGGTGTGCGAGCTCTCTTCCTGATTCCAACCCCCTCATTGGATGCGCCGCATGCTAGACCACCACCTGCTGTCTCCGCTCCACCGCCATACCTCACCCCGTCCATCTGCTCCTCTGGCAGCCAATATAACATTGTTAACCACTGCCAACCAATCCATCGTCTGTAGCCAGTCCACCGCTGCTGCCTGCGGTTCTTGCCTTCATCACTCATGTCCTCGTGCTTTCTCTGCATGGTCGGATTGTTGGAACAACTGAACAAGCTGTGAGAGTTAATCATGATGTGATATCCATGCCCGGCTTGTACACAGACCGTATATGACTCACATATAGATTAGGACTCTTGGTGTTTTATATATGCTTGTAACCTACCCTGTAAACTCAGCCAGATCAATAGAAAGATATCAACAGGTGCAACAGGCGCCTGTGGCCATCACATCGTGTCTTGTGTTTTGGCATGTTGCTTGCTCGTATTGATGTCGGCTTGTTTCTCGATTAGTGCATTTGCTAGTTAGGCTAAGGAATCAGTTCATATAGATGACTCAACTTTGTACTAACTTTAGTACAAAATTGAGTCATCTACTTTGGAACGGAGGGAGTAGTTTCTTGTGTACGTGTGCGCGTCTCACAGAAGGCTAGCTAGTGTCTCTAGCGGCTGTTGCGTACGGGATTGTCCCCACAGAGAGTACTCGCCGAGCCAGCGTATAAGGTTGGGTCTGTGCCAACAATCGGTATCTACATCTTTGACATATCGACATGTTTTTCGAAAGCAACAAAAAGGTCATGGATGCAAGGAGATTATGCAAACATCCGTGGTGGCTAAATTAACTGTCATGCGGGATTCGTCCTACCCTTTATTTGATCGTGAGAACTTTGATGTCTGCAAGGCCATAATAAAGTGGGGTTTCTGCCCCAACGAGTTATGGGACGTGGCCGATCCATGTGACAACACATTCAAGGAGGAGCTGAGAAACACACTGATCGCCAGGCAGCATCCGTGCTTTATCCAGTGATGCCAATGAATGTCCTCGAGGTCCTGGCCGCCAAAGCAACGGCAAAGTATCCGCGGGACCTGATCGCCAAGCAGGCCAATCTCCAAAATCTCCCAAGAAACTTTGAGACGTCATGAGCGAGGATGAGTCTGTGGACGCGTTCACTTCATGAGAAGTAACTCTCATGGAGGCCTCGATTGTCCACCGGTTCTTCCGCGGGGCCTGCAAATTGTCACGGTAGATGAACAGTGTGTCAATCTCACGACTCCCTCCATAGATGATCTCGTCGGACGGTAAAAGTCTCACGACAAGCATATACGTTACAATATCGGGCAGAGGAGGAACGATGAGCATGTGATCCTCACAAAAAGCATTGGATGGTCCTGTCGAAAGAAAAGAAAGGTGGATACATGAGCAACAAGAACGACAAGCAGCGGTCCACAAAAAAGAACTTCGTTGACTGGAACGACGAGGCTGCACCACGAGGACGAAGTTTGACTGCAAGGAAGAACCAAAGCAGAGAGCTCTTATTGCCAAGGTGGGCGATAAAAAGGCATGATGTTCATGTGTGAGCTGGTGGACGAGGAGGATCTAGACTCTCAAGCGTTGACTAAAGAAATTGGCGTGCTTGCGGAAGAAAAAGTTTGACATCTTGATCATGTTTCAGAAAATTGTACTGATGCTATAGACACAAAACTGACAACCCTAGAAAACGATGCGGCGCCAGAAGTCCGCGAGACATGGAGAGAATACGTGGTTATGCTAGTAGAAGGTAAAGGCATCGCACCAGAAATCCACAATGCAAGGCGTTTCAGTATGATTGTGCCAGAAGATTGCAAGACCAGGCGAGACATGTGGCAAATTGCACTCAAAGCAGACGCGGAGCATGAACGGCGTGAGTAGAGGCGCACCGGACACCTCACATCTAGAGATAGGTGCCGCGAGTGTCTCATCAAGCAACACACTCATCAGCTCACGTGAGCAGGTGGACATGAGTGTAGGTGCCCCCGGCAACCTTTTTTCAAATGTCCAAAAATTTCCTATATATCCCATGTCCTGTAAAGCACACACATCAATTGGTAAAGCTTGTTATACTTTCATATTCACCATGGTTTAAAACTTCATCAAAATCGCCGATCATAATCCAATGGAGATCACAAGAAGAGGCAATACCCTTGATCTTGTCCCAGTTTTGTACCTCTATGAGGTTTGAGCTTCACCATATACACAAGAGTAAAGCGCCATGGATCAGGACCCACATCAACTATCTTTGCATCTATATGGTACTCAAAATAGCCAAGAATCTCTAACTTCATTTAATTATTCCAGAACAAACCAAGGCCGCCTCTACGACCAGAACTGCAAACAGAAAAAAGAAGAATCAAAATCAAGTCATGAAGCTAAAGCTTCAACCTGCGCTTTACTAATTTAAGTCTCAACAATACCAAGCATGGGCTGGGCAAACTTGTTTGTGAAATCGCGAAGTTCTTGTCGCAGCTTTGCCCACACCTCGGTAGTTCCAACCATCATTGTGCCCGGCGGCACTCCTCAAGGGAGCCCACCGATCTTGCGTCATTTGTTTTTGTTTGATGTCCATTCTTCTTGCCATTGTTGTTCTAAACGTTGTTATGCATATTGTTGTGCTTCTGGTCTCTAATCTGAGAGGGACTCGGCGGCAACGGTGAAACTGGAAGAAAGAAAACACCGGTTTTTTTGCTCTAGGGTGATGAGCATCTCCTCGTTCGACGATGTAGCGACCTTTCGAGCCAGGGCAAAGGAGCAGGAGGTTCCTTTCGGCGGTGGAGTTGGATGAAGCTGGTTTCCACCCCGATGGCAAAGGCATGCCCCCTCTGCCGGTTCTCCCATGTTCGAGTAGGCAGTGCTCTTAGCTCCGGTTGCCCGATCATGGTCGAGAACCCGGATGAGCCCAAGCGATGCCTCATGCCTTCGCTCGATAGGCTTGGTGTTTTTGTGGGGCGTGTGGCTGTTCCTCGGTATCGTTGTATCATGTCGTTTCTATTTTTTTCTTCTTACTGTTTCTTTCGTGTGCTGTTGTACTTGTTTGCCGGGCCACAGGCCTTTTTTGTCTAAAAAAACACCGATCGCCCTCAAAACACTTGAACCTGGTGGTGCACACACTGCAGCATTGTGGAGAGCCTCTGAACCACAGCCCCGACATTGCCGCTGCTGCTGGTCTGAATCCGGGAAGCAAACTCCAAGACGCCCATACATCTGGTGGATCGTCCCCTTGTCCCCAACATCAGGAACTTCCTCCGATCGAGTGAATTAGCTCCTTCATCCACGCCTTCAGACCAAACTGTACAGTGGTACTCCAAATCGGTCCATAGATTCCAGCCGACCAAACTCCTAACCTTTAAATCAGTTAAGGAACAAAAACTCGGTAACTCCAGTCGCCTGATTACCTCTAGAGAGGAGGGGAGAGGAGGAAAAATCTCAACACCGTGGAAGTCAGCGATAATAAATAAACCTGTCATGAGAGGATTCCCCCGGCTTCAATTCCCTCGGCTTCAAAACTGGTCTCATGAGAGGATGTTTGCCCGAAATCACTAATTAAGGAGTACTCGTTGCAAATAACACTGCACTTTCTCAGGTTGCGACAAGTGGCGCATATGCAGCACGCCACTTGTCGCAACCTGGGAGTTTTCCCTTTTCTCGTAGACCGTTTATTCAAAATGTTTTATCTTTTAAATCGTGCGTCTAAATCTTGAACTGTTTTCATCATTGGATTCCTTGCGTCGAGATCTTCAAAACTAGATCCCATGTTGATAGGTTTTGACGAACTTTTTTTGTCATGAAAAAAACCGGGCAAAAAACCGTATCGGGAGCACGGTTTTTCCCTTTTCAAAAGAGGCACGCCCATGCCTCTCGCGAAATCACACCCGTGCCTCTTGTGGAAGCAAAATCGTGACTCTCGTGGAAGGAAAAAACAGAAAACACGTTTTTTTCTGTTTCCGAGAGGCACGGCCGTGACTCTCGTGAAAGCACAACCGTGCCTCTCGCGAAACCAAAACCGTGACTCTCGCGATAGAAAAAAAACCAGAAAACGCGTTTTTTTCCTTTCTGAGAGGCACGGCCGTGATTCTCACGAAAGCACAACCGTGCCTCTCGCGGAAACAAAACCGCGACTCTCGCGAAAGAAAAAAAACAGAAAACGCGTTTCGTTTTTCCCTTTCCGAGAGGCACGGCCGTGACTCTCGTGAAAGCACAACCGTGCCTCTCGCGGAAACAAAACTGTGATTCTCGCGAAAGAAAAAAAAATAGAAAACGCATTTTTTTCATTTTCGAAAGTCACGGCCATGACTCTCGCTAAAGTACAACTGTGCCTCTTGCAAAAAAACCATGACTTTCGCGAAAGAAAAAAAAAAGAAAACGCGTTTTTTCGTGCAAAAAAAAAAATTTCCAAATTTTTTTTCGATCGAAAAGCTAAGGAAGACCGAAAGAAAACCAAAACGTCAAAAGAAACTAGAAAAAAATGCTTAAAAGGCCGAAAACGCGTGTAGAAAAATAAAATAAAATCCGGAGGAAACGTGCAGAGCGCGATACGTGGCGAATGGCTGAGAGCGCGCCAAGTGACGCTGATCGTTGCGAGGCTCCCGAAGGAGCGCTCGTTAACTAGTTGCTCCCTTAATGTTTGCCAAGCTGAACATGCCGACCGGGCCAAAAAGCTCGCTCGTGGACCGGTCCGGATAGGTTCAAAATTGAGAGGCCCGACAAAGGAAAACAGCCGGCAAGGTGTATAAAAATAGGCCCAAAAAAAGTCCGATACGGTCTTGTTTTGGTCCGGTCCGCGGGACCTCGTCCCCAGTGGGTGCCGCGTATGGCTCTCTGGCGCTCGGCCCCAACAAGCCGACGAGCTCGCTCACAATGGCGGTTTGTTTCCTCCTCCCTTGGTCCATCGTTGACCAATTAACCGTTGACCATTGACTTTTAAAGAAAACATTTTTTAGAAAAACATCAATTCAGGAACAAATGCTCACAGAATTAACAAAAGTTCAGGAACACAAAAAAGTTCACGAGTTCAAAAAAAGTTAACGGGATTTGAAAACAAAAGTTCCAAAATCGAGAAAGCTCAAAAGATTTGAAAAAATGTTCAGGGATTTGAAAAAGGTTCATGAATTCGAAAAACTTTACGCATTAAAAAACATGGATTTGAAAAAAGTTAATGAATTTGAAAAAATCATTAATTGATTTTTTTACAAGTTTAGAAAAAATCAATTTTGCATATAGTTGATGAATTGGAAAAAGAAAAAGCAAAAGCAGAAGCAAAATATCAAAA
>NC_041388.1:572872209-572880601 GCF_002162155.2 Triticum dicoccoides | reverse complement strand
CCCTCACCCTGACACCGTCCATCAGCTCCTGCGCCAGCCATGACCACGACGTCAATCACTGCTAATCCCCTGGTTGCAGCTGGTGCATCGTTCCTAGACACTCCACCGCTGCCGCCTGCGGTTCTTGCCATCATGACTGGTGCGATGTGGGATGTGGGAACTACTGAACAAGCATGTTAATCAAACTGATGTATACAGCCGTCTGGAAGTTGTACTCGCCATAACATCACTGCTTTATGCTTAATCAAATGATAATTCTTTGATGCAAAAGGAAAAGGGATGTTTAGTACTGGTAGTCATTTTATTCATCAATATCTTTGTTACTCTATGTGCAAATCTAAAGTGCATGGTGGCCTAGGTATTCTCAACATGGAAAAATTTGTTGCTGCCCTTCGCATCCGGTGGTTGTAGGGAGCTTGGACGGATCCGAGCAAGCCTTGGGTAACCTTGGGGAACCCGTGTGATGACAAAGATAAAGACATATTTGCTGTTGCCACCAAGCCTCTTTTTGAGAGTCTACTTGGCTGAACGGTATGAGACCCAAAGACATAGCACCAAAAATTTTTGCGATCTGTACAAGAAAAAATTGCACTGTCCAGAAGGCCTTACTTAATAACTCGTGGGGTATCCAAAGTGGATATTGGTGCGAACCTTGCTGTGAACCACATAGCAGAGTTCGCCAATCTTTGGACTAAGCTATCATGCGTTCAACTCAACCCCGGTGTAGCTGATTCAATTTCCTGGAAGCTCACCAATGATGGCGAATATTCGGCAGCGACGGCATACCGTGCACAATTTCTTGGCCATATCGACTCCTCCCAAATGCAAATTTTTTGCTTGGTTGGCCATCAACAATAGGATTTGGACGGCTGACCGGCTTCAGCGCAGGGGCTGGCCAAAATGTAACCTTTGCCTTCTATGCAAACAAATGCCAGAATCAGGAGCTCATCTTCTCTTCCAATGTCGTTACACCGTTAGAGTTTGGGGAATGATCAAAACATGGCTTGGTTTACATGATGTCCATCCTACAGATTGGGGAGGCATGGTTTCCGTCTAGGAGTGGTGGTGCTACATTGCTTCCAGGAGGTCACAATCTCGAAGGGCGCTTCTTTCCCTTATGCTTTTTATCTCTTGGGAAATCTGGAATGAGAAAATGCACGTGTGTTCCGCAACACGGCGATTCCGGTCGGAGTGCTTGTGACTCGCGTCAAAGCGGAAACTTCGTTGTGGTGCCTTGCTGGGGTGAAATATCTGTGTAATATAATGTCGTGAGAGTGATGCTTGTAACCTGGCCTTTGACCAAGACTCTTAAACCTTCTTCTTATTCAATGAAAATGGCAAGCCTTTTGCCTTGTTTAAAAAAAAGTATATATGTGGCAAAATAATGAATAGTAAAGGACGATTGCCACGGATGTCCCGCTGGTGGGAGTTGGGATCTCTGCTTCCCTCAGCGCGTACTCTTGTGCCTGCCTCATCTCCCTCCTTGATTCCTTTGTACCCCTCTA
This sequence comes from Triticum dicoccoides, assembly GCF_002162155.2. NCBI lineage: Eukaryota > Viridiplantae > Streptophyta > Magnoliopsida > Poales > Poaceae > Triticum > Triticum dicoccoides. Next base: position 572,879,096 of record NC_041388.1, on the reverse strand, counting down.
ATCAACACCCATGCTACTCCTGGCGCTAGAATTGCCATTGGAGCTAATACCAGATTCTTGGCCATGCAAATATCTATGGTCATAGAACTGGGGATTGATGGAATTAATCCAAATTTTTAACAATTACTAAAATTTGTGTGTGTGGGTGTGCGCGCGTGTGTGTGTGGAGAGGGGGGGGGGGCTATTCAGTATGAAAGGGCCAGGATCCACCGCGCCACATGGCCCTAAGGTTACCGGAGACGAGGCGGACCGGCGGCAACCTCGGCGGGAGACTGAGGAACCCTATGTTTTTTGGGGAGAGGAGGCGGCAGCTGATCATGCAGCCGATTAGTAAAAAGTAGCAAATCGAATGCAAGATTGTACTTGGAGTTAGCTAACGGATAGTGCATCAAACAAGCATCATCTATTTAATATGTGTTTTGAGATGGCTAACCACGCTTGTGGTGCGGCACAAAGGCATGCTCAGCGTGTGTTGCATCCCGTTTTTTGTGAGGGCATCCCAATGTTCATAAACAAACCAATCGTATGATTGACTAGAGGTGGTTGAGTGCTCTACAAGCCCGGACATTCAGTTTGTACCTGTAGCGTACAGACATTTTAGCTAGCACATGGTCACTACATACCTAGCTCCCTCTATATATATCTTCATATATCTCCCATGATACATCATCTCCTGCAATGCATCCAACAACTAGCACCCAGGGCACAACGGTATGATGTACATCCTCCTTTGTTTTTCACCCAAAACATAGAGATTCAAGATATATCTCCCACCTGAGTTGAATGGAGATCAGATTGCAAGGTATTGGGAAAGATGCATGTACAGTCACTCTTCTTTTAGGTAAGAAGAGGAAAGCTAAACTCTGGATTCCCGGCTAAAAGAGGTTGCAACCAACCTGCGAGGGTACAATATAGGGCTTTGCCTTAGAGCATCTCTATAGCCTATGGATGCATGTAACTATGTTTTTCTGCTATTGCTATTCTTGTTTTGATAGCCAAAACCTCCAAAATATGTTTGACCTCTACTACTACTATGACTAGAAATTGCATGTAATCAAATATAATGCACAAGAAAAAATGCATTATCAACATTTTATTTCTTCGATGTGGATCATGTTAGACAGGGCCCAACTGTCTAGAATCAAGATAGTTATCTCTCTTTCTCTTTTATTGGAAAATATAATTTTTGACATGGGAAGAAGATTGCTTCTATTAGAATAAATTCGATGGAATGGAAGCTTTATCTAACAGATGATATTGTTCATATTTGCCATCTCTCAGTGGAGCATATCCAATGGCAGATATCTAAAGTAAGGGCATCTCTAAAGATGGAGTCAACTGCAGAAAACTACCACATTTAAGGCTAGATTTGCAGAAAATCACCAACTCGTTAATCCGTTGCAAAAAAGCACCGCATTAACAATAAACTTGTTGCAAAAAGCACTGATCAGGTGATTTGGGCCATTTAATCACTTTCTGACAAAGTGGGGCCTGGTTGTCAAGAGCTGACTTGGCAAACAAATGTCATACACACCCCTGGATCTAAAAATACCCCTTGCTCTCAATCACGTGCTCTCGATCCGATCGACACCCAACCGCGCCACCCTCGCCGGCTCCAGTCGTCACCGCAGGAAGCCCACCCGCCATGCCATGCTCCTACCTGACGACGTTGCCGTCGATGTCCTTCGCTGCCGTGCCCAGATGATGGCCTCGTCCGCCCGCAGCATCCGTGCGCGCACCTCGCCCCTACCTGCCCAACCGCTGCCAGCCCAACCACGGCCATGTTGATGGCGCTGGATTCCGCGGCGACCCACAGCCCCCACCACTCTCATACGCTAGCCAAGCTAGCCGGCTAGCAGGTTGATTGATTTTTCTCGACTAGATGTGCATGCACACACACCTGCACACAAGCTGTTGGATTAATTTTGGCCGCCGGCTAGATTACAAGCTCATGCTCGTGCTGCACCTCGAGCGGGAGCTGGGGATGGGCCTGGGTGGACGGGGCAAAACGGTGCCGCTACTCCGGCGAGCTTCCCTCCACCGCCCGTCTGGCCCTTCTCCCCTCCTGCTCCCTCCTCCCTCCCAACCTGCGCCCCACCATAAACATCGGCGCCCTGCTCCCAGCCTCTGCGCAATCCACGAGCTTGCACAGCCGTTGGGCTGACGAGGTAGCCGCCTAATTGAACGCAACACCGACCGGAGCTAGCGGGGAACATGGTGGAGCTAGCCTGTGGCGGCATGGTGCACAACGGTCATCCGCCACCGCGAAGAGCTCGGGGGTGCGCACAACGCGCTCACCAGCTCGCTCCTCTCCATCTCCTCCTTGTCTGCGCGTCCGCCCTGCCAGGGCTCACGCTCCCTGTCACTACATCGCGGCGGACGGCAAGGCCAGGGCGCCGCCGTGCCGGTCGAGCTCGAGCTGCTTCGGCAGTAGTGCTGCTGGGGGTTGATTGCTTTTATTTATTTATTTTAGATCCAGGGGTGTGTATGTTAATTTTTTGCCATGTCAACACCTTACCATTGGGCCCTAGTTGTCAGAAATCGATCAAACGGTCCAAATCACCTGATCAGTGTTTTTTGCAACAAGATTACGTGGATCGCGGTGATTTTTGCAACAGATTAGCGACTTGGTGGTTTTCTGCAAACCTAGCCGCAAATGTGGTAGTTTTGTGCAATTGACTCCCAAAGATGACACACAAACCGGACACCGTATTCGTTCGCAGACAGAGGGGCCAGTCTGTGGACACGGATGCGGGAGCTGGCCATCCAACGATAGTCGGATACATCTGCCTCCAATTATTCTTTTTAAAGTCCGCATACATATGCATGCTCAAAATAGCAGCATATCTAGTTAAGGTTTAGCCAAAAAATGTTCAAATGCAGCAGTTGTTCCAGTTTAGCTAACCCATGCTCTTCCGCATGCTCCGCGTCTGCATTGTTAAGGTTTGTGGACAAATGATTCAACCAATCCACAGATAACAATATAGTGAATTTCTTGTTCACTCAAGAGGATGTGTATGATACTTTCGGTGCAAGCATGTTCATTTACTTACTGCGTCAATCGACACAAATATAACACACATTTCTCTATTTCCAGCTCAATAAATCGTCCGGGGAATACACGCCACCACACACCATGAAGAATTAATGTTGACTGGTGGAGTCTCTTGATATATAGTCTAGACACTTAGGCTATGCTCACGCATGGCATCCATGTGTGCACGATCCGATTCCCAATTTATGCATAGTTTAGTGGTTCTATGTGATGTCGTAGTTAGGATTGTGAGGCATTGGGAGTCTTCGTGCTATAATAGGTGTCTTGTGCACACAATGCATCCTTAGTTTGCACATTTCCAGTATGGGTTTCACCCGAGCTAGTATCCTGAGCTCAGGATGAAGTTCAGATCAATGTACATGCTGATGTTGTTACAGTTCTAGCTTCCTAGCCCCATTGAGATGCATTGTTGTTTTCTTGGCCAAGAAACCACATGGACCAAGAACATTGTTCACAAGCATCTTAGAGTCATGCTTACTACAAGGGAAATGTAAGAATTCCGTGGGTACGCCATCCATAGAAAGGTTTACAAATATTTATGCAAACAAATTGTGAAGATTAGAACTTGCCCCTTTGATTGAGAAGGGTACCATGGTCATCTCATGTTGTGACAAATACGTAGACATAGTCTGACCAAAATGGTGAGATTAATTAATTAAGAACTCGTTCGATTTCCAGCCATATTTTGTGCGCCTGCCAAAATCGTTCGGATCAAGAATAAAGAAAAAACAAAGAGGCTACCACATTGCCAAGATGCCTGCACATGAACGGAGCTGAAATGAGAAGCGAGGCAGTCTGGACCAGTTCGGCAGCCGTGGCGACTGTCGGGCGCCTCGGCCTTCGGCACCCTTGATTCGCCTCACGTGCCGGCACCGCACCGAAGACCTTGCAGCAAAGATCGGCCCTCGTAGCACACCGGTGGCCGGCTCGCCGCATGCGAGGACATGAAGGTTGGCAACGACGTTTGTAGCAACGCCACCAGTGGTTGCTCTGCGGCAGTGCGACTGTCAGGTGTTCCGCTTGCGGCAGCAGGCCTTGCAGCATCAGGCAACCTTGATAGCACCCTTGGCTTGTACACCTGACGGTGACAATGGGGAATGGATCCACGGGGAGACGGATCTCACCATAGCAGCCTTGGCTTGTATAGTTGTATACCACTGGTGGCCATCGGGATTAGATCCGTGGTCGTCTTTTCCCCTTGCCGTGGCAGCATCTTGTTACCCGTTGCAGCAGCAGATTCTCCACCGGTCAACCTTGAAGCAATTTGGGAGAGCCATGGGCAGGGGATCAGGGACGGTAGGAAGATGGAAAGAGATAAGGTTGTGGAAGAAGAGGCGTGCATGGCCCAATGGACGCGGTTCATGCTCGAACGCGGCTGATGCGTTCGGTATTATCAGCCAGTTGATCTAAATCGTTTTCCTTATTTTCGTCCCTTCAGCGGTTAGTGAAATCCGGATTTGAGCATTCGTATTCTCTCTCTCTCTCCCTCTCTCTCTCCCTCTCTCTCTCTCTCAGCGCCATATAGGGAGGTATCGAGGCAAGACCGTGGTGTGGGGAACATTGCACTCGCCCGCGAGACGACAATATCTTGTCGACAAGGGAGTGTCGTGGCAAGTAGTTGTTCCTTTGATTGGCGCCACCTAACCCTAGTGCCTCTTCTGGATCATTGTATAGTGGGCACATCCTTGACGGTAACTGGGCTGGCATAGAGCTATATATGACCATTGCATGTTCGGCTCTTCATATAAACCGACCACGACACAACATTACTTGTGAGTTGTGATGAATGAAACTAGCACCCCGAGTGTTGCTACTTAGTGAAGCATTGTTGGTACTCTGCATTCTATAGTTCTGCAGTCTTCAGTTCATCTTCACATGAATATTCATAGCTTAGATCTGTTCCCAACCTGGGGTGCGTCATGCTATTGGATTGCGAGGTATTGGGAAAGAAGGGTTTATGTGCAAGTCGGCCTACTTGTGAGTGAACTAAAATCCTGGTTTGGTTCTGTCTTGAAATAGCCCGAGAAATCACAAAGGTGGTGCACTAGTCTAAGCCCTCTAGCCACGTAAGCTGCACACTTGCACTTGCTCGCGCTGAGATGTCTTCTCCCCTTCCAAAACATCAGCATCTCTGTGTACTTCAAGAGGTCTTCTTTAGTAATAACCTATCAAACATGAGCGTGCAATCAAAAAAGAAGGTAAAATCCACCATTTTTACCTGACAGAAAATGACTAGTTGAATACGGAATCACGACGATTGAATGTAGATCAGCCAACAGCACACCTGAGTCCCCAGTTATGAATATTTTCTCTGCATTATGTATGACTATATTTTGTGAGTCTAATGCTTGCCTCGTCATTCAGCAGAGTAAGAGACATCATCACTGCAATGAGTATTCACCATCCATAATTAAACTCCATCTACATGTTGTGACATCCTTGCATTTCTTGGTACATCTCTAGACGCAATTTGGGTGTTTTGTTAATCAACCCTATGATCATCTGTTTTATTACGAGAAGAAGCAATGACTTGATCTTTGACTAGGATAACCATATGTTCACTAGTATCGATCAACAAGCTTAACATTATCCGACTTCCATTTCATCTTAAACTCTAAAGAGCACCTAAATTCATTTAGTCGAATATGTCTATGGTGGTGAGATTAACCACCACATTATGATATGCATCCTCGTTTGTTCTTCCAATATGGCATATGAATTCAAGATCTTTTACCCACATGAGTTAATCAGAAATTCATATTTGGATTGAAAGGCAAAGAGAAAATTGCAGCCACTATAGATGTCGTTCTTACAACTTGATAACTGGGGCTCAGTTGCCACGTGCTCTGCGCTATGCTGGTTCAGATCCTAATTGCCATGGCTATAACCGCCCCCTCCCCCGGCCACAGTGTCCTGAAGAAAATGAAGTGCATGAACTGCAACTTCCTCCCTAGTAAGGGAGAGAAGACGTGACAAGCAGCCACTGCCTCGCTAATGTTGTTGATTTCACATTCTAAATGTTTGTATTTTTTCTATAAACTTGGTCAAAGTTTACGAGGTTTGACTTCAGACAAATCTTATATGCAAACTAAAAAGGACCGGAGGGAGTACGAAGGGGAGGAAGAGGGCCCCGCGCCACCGAAATGTTACGCGAGGGGGAGGAACAGGGCCCGCCACTAATAGAAAAAGGGACATTTGTCCCGGTTCAAAGGGCCTTTAGTCCTGGTTCTGGAACCGGGACTAAAGAGTCATTACTAAAGCCTCCCTCTCCGGTTCTTACACGAACCGGGACTAAAGGCCGTCTACGTGGCCGCTGTCTGGAGCTCCACCCTTAGTTCCGGTTGGTGGGACTAAAGGTATTTTTCCGTATTTAAAAAAAATGATTTTTTTTCATTTTTCAAATTTCTGAATAATTTCCAATTTAGTCTCTAATCACTGCTCTATTTAACCTCTAATCTCTAGTAACCACTCATCATTACAAATCATCTAACTTCCCGGCCGGTCAACCATCCTCTCACTACTCCAGCCTGAGCACGCTTAACTTTCGGGTTCTATTCCCCTCGTTTCCAAGTCTACACTTGTTGTTTTCCTAACAATAGTAAGATGTCAATCCTATTAACCCTCAGGAGTTTAGCTTGAGCATGAAGTCACACGTTTCACTGTTTGAGTTTGAAACTATTATTCTAAAAACAATAATTATTTAGTAACACTAATATTTCTTAAATAAGTAGTTTGACCAAATTTGACCAAAATTCAAAAAATTGAAATAATTATTTAGTAACACTAATATTCTTAAATAATTATGTAGTAACACTAATATTTCTTGAATAAG
>NC_041388.1:572863586-572871269 GCF_002162155.2 Triticum dicoccoides | reverse complement strand
AGGTGCGATGTCCTTTAGTCCTAGTTCGTATCTCAAAGCGGGACTAAAGATTAGACCTTTAGTCTCGGTTTGAGACACGAACAGGATCTAAAGGGCATTGCACCCTTTAGTCCCGGTTTGAGACACGAACCGGGACTGAATGTCTAATCTTTAGTCCTGGTTTGAGATACGAACTGGGACTATAGGGAATCGCATCCTTTAGTCCCGGTTCGTGTCTCAAACCGGGACTAAAGGGCTCGTTTGAACCGGGACTAATGCCTTTAGCCGCACGAACCGGGACCAATGCTCACATTAGTCCCGGTTCGTGAGTGAACCGGGACTAATGTGTTTATCTGGCCCAAACGAAAGCTCCGTTTTCTACTAGTGCGCCGCCGCCGGCACCACACGGGCTTCGCCCGGCGGTGCTCGCCGGCGGCCGCGAGAAAGGGACGCGGAAAAGGGAAGTTAGTCGGCGGCGCGATGGAAGGCATCTGTATCGCTCGCGAGAGCGACATGGGGCATGATGTAAGCACACCGGTGCCTGTCCGCCGCCCCTCGCCGTCTTCTCTTGGGTTATCGTTTCGGCACATAACCGTTGCAGCAAAACAACACGCCAACTTTGATGGTGCTGGTTGCAGCCCATCGCGGCGGTACCCGTCGTTGTCTCAGCGCCGCTTTGTCGGTTGAAGGAAAACAAAACACCGGCTCCAGCTTCTGTCGATAATAGTTCTAGCCTCTACATTACATGGTTGTAGCTCCGCTATTATCGGTTCCAGCAAATATCAGAGGATTGCGACTCGTTGCCTCCGTCCGTCCTTGCTGCAAAAAAACCAACGATGGCGTCGCCGCTGCAGCTCCGGTGAGCAAGGTTGTAGCATCTGCGAGCATGGTTGTAGCAAAAATCATCGACGACAGCACCGCCGGTTGCAGCCCCGGTGAGCATGGTTGTAGCATATGTGAGCATGGTTGTAGCAAAAATATGTCGACGACAGCGTGGCCAGTTGCATCGACGGTGAGCATGGTCGTAGCTTCTGGGCGATGCCGTGGCCGGTTGTATCAAATTATGTGGCCGGTTGTAGCACACAAGGACGTCGGTTCCATGAAAAAAACCGTCATGCCTTGGCCGGTGGGCACCACCACCACAGCTAGTTGTAACAGCCGTCGACATCGGTTGTAGCAAGGCCGTGCGCACACCACCAGTCGGCGTTGCAACGTTCTGATGGATGGCGCTAGTAGCTATGCCAGCGGGACTCGAAGCCGGAGTTGGGCGGAGGACATCGCTGGGATCCGCGAGGGTTGTAGGTGGCGATGGCCATGGGATGGGAGAGGGTCTCGCCGGCAATGATGGAGCGACGAGGTTGGGCACCGAGCAAGCTGTGTAGGTGCCGTGGAGGTACACCGGTTCCAGCTTATCGGGTAGTCGCTCGGCAGCCATGGCCGGGAGTTCAGAGGCACGGAATTGGGAGCGGAGAAAGACAGGCGACAACGAGAGGCTACGCGCTGCGTTGCGGGAGATAAGACAAAGGAAAAGCAGTGTGCGTGGGGCCAAAAGCGACCTGGTCGTTTCTTCTTCTTTTTCTTGGTGTGTTGGGCTGCTCGCCACAATGTTATCTGTACTCGATGTTGGTTGCTTTGAAATACAAAGCGGGGGAAACCCTTTTTCGGTAAAAACGACCTGGTCGCGTACACAAGGGCCTAAGTATTAGCAAGTGAGTCGTCCGGCGGAACGTTCGGCCGGCGATACAAACGATTTCCTTTCATTAATTATTTTCAGAGATCTTACGAAGCATTACATTAGTAAGCCTGAAGCCACCATCTTGGCGACACCCATCGCTACACCCGTGCCGAATGTCCGAACCTAATACCAAACCGACATCGCATCAAAACCTAACATCTAATGCTGGATGCCCCGTCCCAACCACATACCGGGAATGGGTCACACACCAGTCTGGCGCACTCACTGAGGCTACCGCCGCCATTATTCACCTAACCATCTTCAGAGCAGGTATCGTGCCAGGTCAGCTGTCAACGCCACCATGACGCCAAATAGCGCCACCACCCTGCGCTCGTCCATCCAGCCACATTTGTTGTCGATATCCAGCTGCACCATGCCGCCAATACTCGTCGTCCTCGACGTGGTAGAAACAACGCTGCACCTCATGGCAACCTCCACACCGTCGCCGCTGCTGGAGCTACGCGGAGTCCATCACTCACAACATCCCTTCGCCGAATAGTAGAACCTTCCAAGACGGTGCCTCCATGGAGGGTGCGACCACCCAATCCATATTGAATTTTGGACTTTCGTCCGGGAGGGGTTTAGAGGTGGATAGGAGAGACCTCCACATCGCCTCCACGGACGGTAGCAGCATCCAGAGACGTCGCCGGTGCCGGACCGAACAAGCCAATCAAAGTTTCCACCGGTCCCCATCCTATAGCACCAAACCTCCGTCGGCTCCCGGATCCGGCAACGGACCACGAACCGAAACCTGCAAAGATGAGAGCGCCATGGGGCTCAACCCACCATGAAGGAGGATCGAGAAGAATCCATCGTAGTTCTCCAGGCGCTGAATCCAGCGAGCCAAAAAGGTCAGCGACGACGACCACCACCCCGTGGCGACCGACGACGTTCAAGCCCAAGACTCGGAATTGGATCACTAGTACTTCATAGTCTACACCGGGTTACCATGAGACCGATTACTCTTAGGGAAAGTGTTTGGTGAAGTCTAAGCCCGTTGCGCATTTCCGACCCATGATACCGATGAATTGTAGATGAAATAGGGGATGCCTTCTGGGGATACCCAAGATTAGGGATCCGAGTGCTCGTAAACAAACAATTGTTTCATTAACTACGGGTGGTTGGGAGTTGTACAAACCAGGACATTCAAATTCATACCTGGATGCTACATATTATTCAGTTTTGTAACGTTTACGACGCTCGACGCTAGGATGTGCAATAGGTGCGTCTTAATAGCACCAGTATACACTAGTGTGAGGGCATCCGAGTGCTCGTATACAAACCAATTGTATCATTGACTACGGGTGGTTGGTAGTTGTACAAACCACGACATTCAAGTTTGTACCTGCACGCTACATGTTATTTAGCTAGACCTGCACATGCCCATTACAAGCCCAGATCTCTCTCTCTCTCTCTCTCTCTCTCTCTCTCTCGATACAGCATCTCTTGCAATGCATCCAACAATACTAGCCTAGCCACCACGGTATGATCTAGATCCTCCTTTGTTCTTATCCTATGGCATATGGATCCAAGATATATTACCCACGTGAGGTGAGTGGCACTCAGACTAGGTGGCATTGGAAAAAATGTAGCTACCTTCAGCAGCAGGCCATGTGAAAAATGAAAGCAAAACACTGGCCGTCTGGCTAAAGGCAGTTGCTATGGCTCGTCTTAGCTCGCAAGTAGACTCATGATTTGGCTCATCTTAGCTCGCGAAAGCTCACGAAACTGGGATTGGACTCAGCTTGGTCAAAGCTTGCGTTTGACGTGGACTGGACGTGAGCTCAAAAACTTTATGTGCTTGTTTCTTCACAGGTGTGCGAGCTCTCTTCCTGATTCCAACCCCTGCATTGGATGCGCCGCATGCTAGACCACCACCTGTTGTCTCCGCTCCACCGCCATACCTCACCCCGTCCATCTGCTCCTCTGGCAGCCAATATAACATTGTTAACCACTGCCAACCAATCCATCGTCTGTAGCCAGTCCACCGCTGCTGCCTGCGGTTCTTGCCTTCATCACTCATGTCCTCGTGCTTTCTCTGCATGGTCGGATTGTTGGAACAACTGAACAAGCTGTGAGAGTTAATCATGATGTGATATCCATGCCCGGCTTGTACACAGACCGTATAGGACTCACATATAGATTAGGACTCTTGGTGTTTTATATATGCTTGTAACCTACCATGTAAACTCAGCCAGATCAATAGAAAGATATCAACAGGTGCAACAGGCGCCTGTGGCCATCACATCGCGTCTTGTGTTTTGGCATGTTGCTTGCTCGTATTGATGTCGGCTTGTTTCTCGATTAGTGCATTTGCTAGTTAGGCTAAGGAATCAGTTCATATAGATGACTCAACTTTGTACTAACTTTAGTACAAAATTGAGTCATCTACTTTGGAACAGAGGGAGTAGTTTCTTGTGTACGTGTGCGCGTCTCACAGAAGGCTAGCTAGTGTCTCTAGCGGCTGTTGCGTACGGGATTGTCCCCACAGAGAGTACTCGCCGAGCCAGCGTATAAGGTTGGTTCTGTGCCAACAATCAGTATCTACATCTTTGACATATCGACATGTTTTTCGAAAGCAACAGAAAGGTCATGGATGCAAGGAGATTATGCAAACATCCGTGGTGGCTAAATTAACTGTCATGCGGGATTCGTCCTACCCTTTATTTGATCGTGAGAACTTTGATGTCTGTAAGGCCATAATAAAGTGGGGTTTCTGCCCCAACGAGTTATGGGACGTGGCCGATCCATGTGACAACACATTCAAGGAGGAGCTGAGAAACACACTGATCGCCAGGCAGCATCCGTGCTTTATCCAGTGATGCCAATGAATGTCCTCGAGGTCCTGGCCGCCAAAGCAACGGCAAAGTATCCGCGGGACCTGATCGCCAAGCAGGCCAATCTCCAAAATCTCCCAAGAAACTTTGAGACGTCATGAGCGAGGATGAGTCTGTGGACGCGTTCACTTCACGAGAAGTAACTCTCATGGAGGCCTCGATTGTCCACCGGTTCTTCCGCGGGGCCTGCAAATTGTCACGGTAGATGAACAGTGTGTCAATCTCACGACTCCCTCCACAGATGATCTCGTCGGACGGTAAAAGTCTCACGACAAGCATATACGTTACAATATCGGGCAGAGGAGGAACGATGAGCATGTGATCCTCACAAAAAGCATTGGATGGTCCTGTCGAAAGAAAAGAAAGGTGGATACATGAGCAACAAGAACGACAAGCAGCGGTCCACAAAAAAGAACTTCGTTGACTCGAACGACGAGGCTGCACCATGAGGACGAAGTTTGACTGCAAGGAAGAACCAAAGCAGAGAGCTCTTATTGCCAAGGTGGGCGATAAAAAGGCATGATGTTCATGTGTGAGCTGGTGGACGAGGAGGATCTAGACTCTCAAGCGTTGACTAAAGAAATTGGCGTGCTTGCGGAAGAAAAAGTTTGACATCTTGATCATGTTTCAGAAAATTGTACTGATGCTATAGACACAAAACTGACAACCCTAGAAAACGATGCGGCGCCAGAAGTCCGCGAGACATGGAGAGAATACGTGGTTATGCTAGTAGAAGGTAAAGGCATCGCACCAGAAATCCACAATGCAAGGCGTTTCAGTATGATTGTGCCAGAAGATCGCAAGACCAGGCGAGACGTGTGGCAAATTGCACTCAAAGCAGGCGAGGAGCGTGAACGGCGTGAGTAGAGGCGCACCAGACACCTCACATCTAGAGATAGGTGCCGCGAGTGTCTCATCGAGCAACACACTCATCAGCTCACGTGAGCAGGTGGACATGAGTGTAGGTGCCCCCGGCAACCTTTTTTCAAATGTCCAAAAATTGCCTATATATCCCATGTCCTGTAAAGCACACACATCAATTGGTAAAGCTTGTTATACTTTCATATTCACCATGGTTTAAAACTTCATCAAAATCGCCGATCATAATCCAATGGAGATCACAAGAAGAGGCAATACCCTTGATCGTGTCCCAGTTTTGTACCTCTATGAGGTTAGAGCTTCACCATATACACAAGAGTAAAGCGCCATGGATCAGGACCCACATCAACTATCTTTGCATCTATATGGTACTCAAAATAGCCAAGAATCTCTAACTTCATTTAATTATTCCAGAACAAACCAAGGCCGCCTCTACGACCAGAACTGCAAACAGAAAAAAGAAGAATCAAAATCAAGTCATGAAGCTAAAGCTTCAACCTGCGCTTTACTAACTTAAGTCTCAACAATACCAAGCATGGGCTGGGCAAACTTGTTTGTGAAATCGCGAAGTTCTTGTCGCAGCTTTGCCCACACCTCGGTAGTTCCAACCATCATTGTGCCCGGTGGCACTCCTCAAGGGAGCCCACCGATCTTGCGTCATTTGTTTTTGTTTGATGTCCATTCTTCTTGCCATTGTTGTTCTAAACGTTGTTATGCATATTGTTGTGCTTCTGGTCTCTAATCTGAGAGGGACTCGGCGACAATGGTGAAACTGGAAGAAAGAAAACACCGGTTTTTTTGCTCTAGGGTGATGAGCATCTCCTCGTTCGACGATGTAGCAACCTTTCGAGCCAGGGCAAAGGAGCAGGAGGCTCCTTTCGGCGGTGGAGTTGGATGAAGCTGGTTTCCACCCCGATGGCAAAGGCATGCCCCCTCTGTCGGTTCTCCCATGTTCGAGTAAGCAGTGCTCTTAGCTCCGGTTGCCTGATCATGGTCGAGAACCCGGATGAGCCCAAGCGATGCCAGCCTTCGCTCGATAGGCTTGGTGTTTTTCTGGGGCGTGTGGCTGTTCCTCGGTATCGTTGTATCATGCCGTTTCTCTTTTTTTCTTCTTACTGTTTCTTTCGTGTGCTGTTGTACTTGTTTGCCGGGCCACATGCCTTTTTTGTCTAAAAAACACCGATCGCCCTCAAAACACTTGAACCTGGTGGTGCACACGCTGCAGCATTGTGGAGAGCCTCTGAACCACAGCCCCGACATTGCCGCTGCTGCTGGTCTGAATCCGGGAAGCAAACTCCAAGACGCCCATACATCTGGTGGATCGTCCCCTCATCCCCAACATCAGGAACTTCCTCCGATCGAGTGAATTAGCTCCTTCATCCACGCCTTCAGACCAAACTGTACAGTGGTACTCCAAATCGGTCCATAGATTCCAGCCGACCAAACTCCTAACCTTTAAATCAATTAAGAAACAAAAACTCGGTAACTCCAGTCGCCTGATTACCTCTAGAGAGGAGGGGAGAGGAGGAAAAATCTCAACACCGTGGAAGTCAGCGATAATAAATAAACCTGTCATGAGAGGATTCCCCCGGCTTCAATTCCCTCGGCTTCAAAACTGGTCTCATGAGAGGATGTTTGCCGAAATCACTAATTAAGGAGTACTCGTTGCAAATAACACTCCACTTTCTCAGGTTGCGACAAGTGGCGCATATGCAGCACGCCACTTGTCGCAACCTGGGAGTTTTCCCTTTTCTCGTAGACCATTTATTCAAAACGTTTTATCTTTTAAATCGTGCGTCTAAATCTTGAACCATTTTCATCATTGGATTCCTTGCGTCGAGATCTTCAAAACTAGATCCCATGTTGATAGGTTTTGACGAACTTTTTTTGTCATGAAAAAACCGGATGAAAAAAACCGGGCAAAAAACCGTATCGGGAGCATGGTTTTTTCCCTTTTCAAAAGAGGCACGCCCATGCCTCTCGCGAAATCACACCCGTGCCTCTTGTGGAAGCAAAATCGTGACTCTCGTGGAAGGAAAAAAACAGAAAACACGTTTTTTTTCTGTTTCTGAGAGGCACGGCCGTGACTCTCGTGAAAGCACAACCGTGCCTCTCGCGAAACCAAAACCGTGACTCTCGCGATAGAAAAAAAAACAGAAAACGCGTTTTTTTCCTTTCTGAGAGGCACGGCCGTGATTCTCACGAAAGCACAACCGTGCCTCTCGCGGAAACAAAACCGTGACTCTCGCGAAA
>NC_041388.1:572852448-572861936 GCF_002162155.2 Triticum dicoccoides | reverse complement strand
ACCCCCCACCCCCCAAGGTCCAAAACCGGTTATTTAAGCCCCTCAAATATGCAAAACCAGATAAATCTTCCCCTAGCTTGCTTTTGCACATGATTTGAGATGGTATTATCGTTAACCATGCTAACAGGGCAGGCGACTACATAAATGACTGGTCGTTTGCTGCATAGGAGGAAGAGACCTTGTCAGGGCCGCGGGTCCACTCCATGGTGATGCTCAGGAGTTGTTGCTGGCCACCACCATAGCGCGTGCAGATAGGCCGTTTGCTGTCACTGCCATAGACAGGACGTTTGCTGTCACTGTCACATGTTTTATTTTCAGGCACATGGTTTTATTTTTCTAACCTATGTGATGCCTTCAGCTACACAATTTGACGCTACGTTGTATGACAGGTGGCGCTTAATAGCAACATTCTACACTAGTGTGAGGGCACCCTAGTGCACCTAAATAAACCAATTGTATCATTGACTGTGGGTGGTTGAGAGTTATACAAACCAGGACATTCAAGTTTGTACCTACATGCTACGTATTATTTAGCTACGTTTCCACATGGCCATTACAAGCCCACATCTCTATTTCATATATATTCCCCAAGATACAACATGTCTTGCAATGCATGCAACAATAGTGCCCTAGCCATCACCGTATAGTTTACATCCTCCTTTGTTCTTCGCCTATGGTATATGCATTCAAGATATATTCCACATGAGGTGAGTGGCACTCGGAATAGGAGGCATTGGGAAAAATATAGCCACGTTCACCAGCATACCTTGTGAAAAATGAAAGATAAACAATGGTTGTCTAACGAAACGCTGGTGCTAGGGGTGGAAACGAGCCTAGCAGAGCCGGCTCATGACTTGGCTCATCTAGGCTTGTGAAAGCTCACAACACCGCAATTGCACTCATTTTTCTGGTCGAAGATTGAGTTTGACGTGGACTGTACGTGAGCCCAAAAACTCCATGTGCTCGTTTCATTGGAGCTGCACGAGCTATCCTCCCGTGGAACCCTAAAACTCCACCGTGATCCCCGCACATGATGCGCCGCATGCTAGATCACCACCCTCTGTCTCTACTCCAACAGCCACCCTCACCCTGACACCGTCCATCAGCTCCTGCGCCAGCCATGACCACGACGTCAATCACTGCTAATCCCCTGGTTGCAGCTGGTGCATCGTTCCTAGACACTCCACCGCTGCCGCCTACGGTTCTTGCCATCATGACTGGTGCGATGTGGGATGTGGGAACTACTGAACAAGCATGTTAATCAAACTGATGTATACAGCCGTCTGGAAGTTGTACTCGCCATAACATCACTGCTTTATGCTTAATCAAATGATAATTCTTTGATGCAAAAGGAAAAGGGATGTTTAGTACTGGTAGTCATTTTATTCATCAATATCTTTGTTACTCTATGTGCAAATCTAAAGTGCATGGTGGCCTAGGTATTCTCAACATGGAAAAAATTGTTGCTGCCCTTCGCATCCGGTGGTTGTGGGGAGCTTGGACGGATCCGAGCAAGCCTTGGGTAACCTTGGGGAACCCGTGTGATGACAAAGACAAAGACATATTTGCTGTTGCCACCAAGCCTCTTTTTGAGAGTCTACTTGGCTGAACGGTATGAGACCCAAAGACATAGCACCAAATATTTTTGCGATCTGTACAAGAAAAAATTGCACTGTCCAGAAGGCCTTACATAATAACTCGTGGGGTATCCAAAGTGGATATTGGTGGGAACCTTGCTGTGAACCACATAGCAGAGTTCGCCAATCTTTGGACTAAGCTATCATGCGTTCAACTCAACCCCGGTGTAGCTGATTCAATTTCCTGGAAGTTCACCAATGATGGCGAATATTCGGCAGCGACGGCATACCGTGCACAATTTCTTGGCCATATCGACTCCTCCCAAATGCAAATTTTTATCTTGGTTGGCCATCAACAATAGGATTTGGACGGCTGACCGGCTTCAGCGCAGGGGCTGGCCAAAATGTAACCTTTGCCTGCTATGCAAACAAATGCCAGAATCAGGAGCTCATCTTCTCTTCCAATGTCGTTACACCGTTAGAGTTTGGGGAATGATCAAAACATGGCTTGGTTTACATGATGTCCATCCTACAGATTGGGGAGGCATGGTTTCCATCTAGGAGTGGTGGTGCTACATTGCTTCCAGGAGGTCAGAATCTCGAAGGGCGCTTCTTTCCCTTATGCTTTTTATCTCTTGGGAAATCTGGAACGAGAAAATGCACGTGTGTTCCGCAACAGGGCGATTCCGGTTGGAGTGCTTGTGACTCGCGTCAAAGCGGAAACTTCGTTGTGGTGCCTTGCTGGGGTGAAATATCTGTGTAATATAATGTCGTGAGAGTGATGCTTGTAACCTGGCCTTTGACCAATACTCTTAAACCTTCTTCTTATTCAATGAAAATGGCAAGCCTTTTGCCTTGTTTAAAAAAAAGTATATATGTGGCAAAATAATGAATAGTAAAGGACGATTGCCACGGATGTCCCGCTGGTGGGAGTTGGGATCTCTGCTTCCCTCAGCGCGTACTCTTGTGCCTGCCTCATCTCCCTCCTTGATTCCTTTGTACCCCTCTAATCAACACCCATGCTACTCCTGGCGCTAGAATTGCCATTGGAGCTAATACCAGATTCTTGGCCATGCAAATATCTATGGTCATAGAACTGGGGATTGATGGAATTAATCCAAATTTTTAACAATTACTAAAATTTGTGTGTGTGGGTGTGCGCGCGTGTGTGTGTGGAGAGGGGGGGGGGACTATTCAGCATGAAAGGGCCAGGATCCACCGCGCCACATGGCCCTAAGGTTACCGGAGACGAGGCGGACCGGCGGCAACCCCGGCGGGAGACTGAGGAACCCTATGTTTTTTGGGGAGAGGAGGCGGCAGCTGATCATGCAGCTGGTTAGTAAAAAGTAGCAAATCTAATGCAAGATTGTACTTGGAGTTAGCTAACGGATAGTGCATCAAACAAGCATCATCTATTTAATATGTGTTCTGAGATGGCTAACCACGCTTGTGGTGCGGCACAAAGGCATGCTCAGCGTGTGTTGCATCCCGTTTTTTGTGAGGGCATCCCAATGTTCATAAACAAACCAATCGTATGATTGACTAGTGGTGGTTGAGTGCTCTACAAGCCCGGACATTCAGTTTGTACCTGTAGCGTACAGACATTTTAGCTAGCACATGGTCACTACATACCTAGCTCCCTCTATATATATCTTCATATATCTCCCATGATACATCATCTCTTGCAATGCATCCAACAACTAGCACCCAGGGCACAACGGTATGATGTACATCCTCCTTTTTTTTTCACCCAAAACATAGAGATTCAAGATATATCTCCCACCTGAGTTGAATGGAGATCAGATTGCAAGGTATTGGGAAAGATGCATGTACAGTCACTCTCCTTTTAGGTAAGAAGAGGAAAGCTAAACTCTGGATTCCCGGCTAAAAGAGGTTGCAACCAACCTGCGAGGGTACAATATAGGGCTTTGCCTTAGAGCATCTCTATAGCCTATGGATGCATGTAACTATGTTTTTCTGCTATTGCTATTCTTGTTTTGATAGCCAAAACCTCCAAAATATGTTTGACCTCTACTACTACTATGACTAGAAATTGCATGTAATCAAATATAATGCACAAGAAAAAATGCATTATCAACATTTTATTTCTTCAATGTGGATCATGTTAGACAGAGCCCAACTGTCTAGAATCAAGATAGTTATCTCTCTTTCTCTTTTATTGGAAAATATAATTTTTGACATGGGAAGAAGATTGCTTCTATTAGAATAAATTCGATGGAATGGAAGCTTTATCTAACAGATGATATTGTTCATATTTGCCATCTCTCAGTGGAGCATATCCAATGGCAAATATCTAAAGTAAGGGCATCTCTAAAGATGGAGTCTACTGCAGAAAACGACCACATTTAAGGCTAGATTTGCAGACAATCACCAACTCGTTAATCCGTTGCAAAAAAACACCGCATTAACAATAAACTTGTTGCAAAAAGCACTGATCAGGTGATTTGGGCCATTTAATCACTTTCTGACAAAGTGGGGCCTGGTTGTCAAGAGCTGACTTGGCAAACAAATGTCATACACACCCCTGGATCTAAAAATACCCCTTGCTCTCAATCACATGCTCTCGATACGATCGACACCCAACCGCGCCACCCTCGCCGGCTCCAGTCGCCACCGCAGGAAGCCCACCCGCCATGCCATGCTCCTACCTGACGACGTTGCCGTCGATTTTCTTTGCTGCCGTGCCCAGATGATGGCCTCGTCCGCCCGCAGCATCCGCGCGCGCACCTCGCCCCTACCTGCCCAACCGCTACCAGCCCAACCACGGCCATGTTGATGGCGCTGGATTCCGCGGCGACCCACAGCCCCCACCACTCTCATACGCTAGCCAAGCTAGCCGGCTAGCAGGTTGATTGATTTTTCTCGACCAGATGTGCATGCACACACACCTGCACACAAGCTGTTGGATTAATTTTGGCCGCCGGCTAGATTACAAGCTCATGCTCGTGCTGCACCTCGAGCGGGAGCTGGGGATGGGCCTGGGTGGACGGGGCAAAACGGTGCCGCTACTCCGGCGAGCTTCCCTCCACCGCCCGTCTGGCCCTTCTCCCCTCCTGCTACCTCCTCCCTCCCAACCTGCGCCCCACCATAAACGTCGGCGCCCTGCTCCCAGCCTCTGCGCAATCCACGAGCTTGCGCAGCCGTTGGGCTGACGAGGTAGCCGCCTAATTGAACGCAGCACCGACTGGAGCTAGCGGGGAACGCGGTGGAGCTAGCCCGTGGCGGCATGGTGCACAACGGTCATCCGCCACCGCGAAGAGCTCGGGGGCGCGCACAACGCGCTCACCAGCTCGCTCCTCTCCATCTCCTCCTTGTCTGCGCGTCCGCCCTGCCAGGGCTCACGCTCCCTGTCACTACATCCCGGCGGACGGCAAGGCCAGGGCGCCGCCGTGCCGGTCGAGCTCGAGCTGCTTCGGCAATAGTGCTGCTGGGGGGTTGATTGCTTTGATTTATTTATTTTAGATCCAGGGGTGTGTATGTTAATTTTTTGCCATGTCAACACCTTACCATTGGGCCCTAGTTGTCAGAAATCGATCAAACGGTCCAAATCACCTGATCAGTGTTTTTTGCAACGAGATTACGTGGATCGCGGTGATTTTTGCAACAGATTAGCGACTTGGTGGTTTTCTGCAAACCTAGCCGCAAATGTGGTAGTTTTGGGCAATTGACTCCCAAAGATGACACACAAACCAGACACGGTATTCGTTCGCAGACAGAGGGGCCAGTCTGTGGACACGGATGCGGGAGCTGGCCATCCAACGATAGTCGGATACATCTGCCTCCAATTATTCTTTTTAAAGTCCGCATACATATGCATGCTCAAAATAGCAGCATATCTAGTTAAGGTTTAGCCAAAAAATGTTCAAATGCAGCAGTTGTTCCAGTTTAGCTAACCCATGCTCTTCCGCATGCTCCGCGTCTGCATTGTTAAGGTTTGTGGACAAATGATTCAACCAATCCACAGATAACAATATAGTCAATTTCTTGTTCACTCAAGAGGATGTGTATGATACTTTCGGTGCAAGCATGTTCATTTAGTTACTGCGTCAATCGACACAAATATAACACACATTTCTCTATTTCCAGCTCAATAAATCGTCCGGGGAATACACACCACCACACACCATGAAGAATTAATGTTGACTGGTGGAGTCTCTTGATATATAGTCTAGACACTTAGGCTATGCTCACGCATGGCATCCATGTGTGCACGATCCGATTCCCAATTTATGCATAGTTTAGTGGTTCTATGTGATGTCATAGTTAGGATTGTGAGGCATTGGGAGTCTTCGTGCTATAATAGGTGTCTTGTGCACACAATGCATCCTTAGTTTGCACATTTCCAGTATGGGTTTCACCCGAGCTAGTATCCTGAGCTCAGGATGAAGTTCAGATCAATGTACATGCTGATGTTGTTACAGTTCTAGCTTCCTAGCCCCATTGAGATGCATTGTTGTTTTTTTGGCCAAGAAACCACATGGACCAAGAACATTGTTCACAAGCATCTTAGAGTCATGCTTACTACAAGGGAAATGTAAGAATTCCGTGGGTACGCCATCCATAGAAAGGTTTACAAATATTTATGCAAACAAATTGTGAAGATTAGAACTTGCCCCTTTGATTGAGAAGGGTACCATGGTCATCTCATGTTGTGACAAATACCTAGACATAGTCTGAACAAAATGGTGAGATTAATTAATTAAGAACTCGTTCGATTTCCAGCCATATTTTGTGCGCCTGCCAAAATCGTTCGGATCAAGAATAAAGAAAAAACAAAGAGGCTACCACATTGCCAAGATGCCTGCACATGAACGGAGCTGAAATGAGAACCGAGGCAGTCTGGACCAGTTCGGCAGCCGTGGCGACTGTCGGGCGCCTCGGCCTTCGGCACCCTTGATTCGCCTCACGTGTCGGCACCGCACCGAAGACCTTGCAGCAAAGATCGGCCCTCGTAGCACACCGGTGGCCGGCTCGCCGCATGCGAGGACATGAAGGTTGGCAACGACGTTTGTAGCAACGCCACCAGTGGTTGCTCTGCGGCAGTGCGACTGTCAGGTGTTCCGCTTGCGGCAGCAGGCCTTGCAGCATCAGGCAACCTTGATAGCACCCTTGGCTTGTACACCTAACGGTGACAATGGGGAATGGATCCACGGGGAGACGGAGCTCACCATAGCAGCCTTGGCTTGTATAGTTGTATACCACTGGTGGCCATCGGGATTAGATCCGTGGTCGTCTTTTCCCCTTGCCGTGGCAGCATCTTGTTACCCGTTGCAGCAGCAGATTCTCCATCGGTCAACCTTGAAGTAATTTGGGAGAGCCGTGGGCAGGGGATTGGGGACGGTAGGAAGATGGAAAGAGATAAGGTTGTGGAAGAAGAGGCGTACATGGCCCAATGGACGCGTTCATGCTCGAACGCGGCTGATGCATTCGGTATTATCAGCCAGTTGATCTAAATCGTTTTCCTTATTTTCGTCCCTTCAGCGGTTAGTGAAATCCGGATTTGAGCATTCATATTCTCTCTCTCTCTCTCTCTCTCTCCCTCTCTCTCTCTCCCTCTCTCTCTCTCTCTCAGCGCCATATAGGGAGGTATCGAGGCAAGACCGTGGTGTGGGGAACATTGCACTCGCCCGGGAGACGACAATATCTTGTCGACAAGGGAGTGTCGTGGCAAGTAGTTGTTCCTTTGATTGGCGCCACCTAACCCTAGTGCCTCTTCTGGATCATTGTATAGTGGGCACATCCTTGACGGTAACTGGGCTGGCATAGAGCTATATATGACCATTGCATGTTCGGCTCTTCATATAAACCGACCACGGCACAACATTACTTGTGAGTTGTGATGAATGAAACTAGCACCCCGAGTGTTGCTACTTAGTGAAGCATTGTTGGTACTCTGCATTCTATAGTTCTGCAGTCTTCAGTTCATCTTCACATGAATATTCATAGCTTAGATCTGTTCCCAACCTGGGGTGCGTCATGCTATTGGATTGCGAGGTATTGGGAAAGAAGGGTTTATGTGCAAGTCGGCCTACTTGTAAGTGAACTAAAATCCTGGTTTGGTTCTGTCTTGAAATAGCCCGAGAAATCACAAAGGTGGTGCACTAGTCTAAGCCCTCTAGCCACGTAAGCTGCACACTTGCACTTGCTCGCTCTGAGATGTCTTCTCCCCTTCCAAACCATCAGCATCTCTGTGTACTTCAAGAGGTCTTCTTTAGTAATAACCTATCAAACATGAGCGTGCAATCAAAAAAGAAGGTAAAATCCACCATTTTTTACCTGACAGAAAATGACTAGTTGAATACGGAATCACAACGATTGAATGTAGATCAGCCAACAGCACACCTGAGTCCCCAGTTATGAATATTTTCTCTGCATTATGTATGACTATATTTTGTGAGTCTAATGCTTGCCTCGTCATTCAGCAGAGTAAGAGACATCATCACTGCAATGAGTATTCACCATCCATAATTAAACTCCATCTACATGTTGTGACATCCTTGCATTTCTTGGTACATCTCTAGAAGCAATTTGGGTGTTTTGTTAATCAACCCTATGATCATCTGTTTTATTACGAGAAGAAGCAATGACTTGATCTTTGACTAGGATAACCATATGTTCACTAGTATCGATCAACAAGCTTAACATTATCCGACTTCCATTTCATCTTAAACTCTAAAGAGCACCTAAATTCATTTAGTCGAATATGTCTATGGTGGTGAGATTAACCACCACATTATGATATGCATCCTCGTTTGTTCTTCCAATATGGCATATGAATTCAAGATCTTTTACCCACATGAGTTAATCAGAAATTCATATTTGGATTGAAAGTCAAAGAGAAAATTGCAGCCACTATAGATGTCGTTCTTACAACTTGATAACTGGGGCTGAGTTGCCACGTGCTCTGCGCTATGCTGGTTCAGATCCTAATTGCCATGGCTATAACCGCCCCCTCCCCCGGCCACAGTGTCCTGAAGAAAATGAAGTGCATGAACTGCAACTTCCTCCCTAGTAAGGGAGAGAAGACGTGACAAGCAGCCACTGCCTCGCCAATGTTGTTGATTTCACATTCTAAATGTTTGTATTTTTTTCTATAAACTTGGTCAAAGTTTACGAGGTTTGACTTCAGACAAATCTTATATGCAAACTAAAAAGGACCGGAGGGAGTACGAAGGGGAGGAAGAGGGCCCCGCGCCACCGAAATGTTACGCGAGGGGGAGGAACAGGGCCCGCCACTAATAGAAAAAGGGACATTTGTCCCGGTTCAAAGGGCCTTTAGTCCTGGTTCTGGAACCGGGACTAAAGAGTCATTACTAAAGCCTCCCTCTCCGGTTCTTACACGAACCGGGACTAAAGGCCGTCTACGTGGCCGCTGTCTGGAGCTCCACCCTTAGTTCCGGTTGGTGGGACTAAAGGTATTTTTCCGTATTAAAAAAAATGATTTTTTTTCATTTTTCAAATTTCTGAATAATTTCCAATTTAGTCTCTAATCACTGCTCTATTTAACCTCTAATCTCTAGTAACCACTCATCATTACAAATCATCTAACTTCCCGGCCGGTCAACCATCCTCTCACTACTCCAGCCTGAGCACGCTTAACTTTCGGGTTCTATTCCCCTCGTTTCCAAGTCTACACTTGTTGTTTTCCTAACAATAGTAAGATGTCAATCCTATTAACCCTCAGGAGTTTAGCTTGAGCATGAAGTCACACGTTTCACTGTTTGAGTTTGAAACTATTATTCTAAAAACAATAATTATTTAGTAACACTAATATTTCTTAAATAAGTAGTTTGACCAAATTTGACCAAAATTCAAAAAATTGAAATAATTATTTAGTAACACTAATATTCTTAAATAATTATGTAGTAACACTAATATTTCTTGAATAAG
>NC_041388.1:572844050-572851889 GCF_002162155.2 Triticum dicoccoides | reverse complement strand
TGAGACACGAATCGGGACTAAAAGGTGCGATGTCCTTTAGTCCTAGTTCGTATCTCAAACCGGGACTAAAGATTAGACCTTTAGTCCCGGTTTGAGACACGAACAGGATCTAAAGGGCATTGCACCCTTTAGTCCCGGTTTGAGACACGAACCGGGACTGAAGGTCTAATCTTTAGTCCTTGTTTGAGATACGAACTGGGACTATAGGGCATCGCATCCTTTAGTCCCGGTTCGTGTCTCAAACCGGGACTAAAGGGCTCGTTTGAACCGGGACTAATGCCTTTAGCCGCACGAACCGGGACCAATGCTCACATTAGTCCCGGTTCGTGAGTGAACCGGGACTAATGTGTTTATCTGGCCCAAACGAAAGCTCCGTTTTCTACTAGTGCGCCGCCGCCGGCACCACACGGGCTTCGCCCGGCGGTGCTTGCCGGCGGCCGCGAGAAAGGGACGCGGAAAAGGGAAGTTAGTCGGCGGCGCGATGGAAGGCATCTGTATCGCTCGCGGGAGCGACATGGGGCGTGATGTAAGCACACCGGTGCCTGTCCGCCGCCCCTCGCCATCTTCTCTTGGGTTATCGTTTCGGCACATAACCGTTGCAGCAAAACAACACGCCAACTTTGATGGTGCTGGTTGCAGCCCATCGCGGCGGTACCCGTCGTTGTCTCAGCGCCGCTTTGTCGGTTGAAGGAAAACAAAACACCGGCTCCAGCTTCTGTCGATAATAGTTCTAGCCTCTACATTACATGGTTGTAGCTCCTCTATTATCGGTTCCAGCAAATATCAGAGGATTGCGACTCATTGCCTCCGTCCGTCCTTGCTGCAAAAAAACCAACGATGGCGTCGCCGCTGCAGCTCCGGTGAGCAAGGTTGTAGCATCTGCGAGCATGGTTGTAGCAAAAATCATCGACGACAGCACCGCCGGTTGCAGCCCCGGTGAGCATGGTTGTAGCATATGTGAGCATGGTTGTAGCAAAAATATGTCGACGACAGCGTGGCCAGTTGCATCTCCGGTGAGCACGGTCGTAGCTTCTGGGCGATGCCATGGCCGGTTGTATCAAATTATGTGGCCGGTTGTAGCACACAAGGACGTCGGTTCCATTAAAAAACCCGTCATGCCTTGGCCGGTGGGCACCACCACCACAGCTAGTTGTAACAGCCGTCGACAGTGGTTGTAGCAAGGCCGTGCGCACACCACCAGTCGGCGTTGCAACGTTCTGATGGATGGTGCTAGTAGCTATGCCAGCGGGACTCGAAGCCGGAGTTGGGCGGAGGACATCGCTGGGATCCGCGAGGGTTGTAGGTGGCGATGGCCATGGGATGGGAGAGGGTCTCGCCGGCAACGATGGAGCGACGAGGTTGGGCGCCGAGCAAGCTGTGTAGGTGCCGTGGAGGTACACCGGTTCCAGCTTATCGGGTAGTCGCTCGGCAGCCATGGCCGGGAGTTCAGAGGCACGAAATTGGGAGCGGAGAAAGACAGGCGACAACGAGACGCTACGCGCTGCGTTGCGGGAGATAAGACAAAGGAAAAGCAGTGTGCGTGGGGCCAAAAGCGACCTGGTCGTTTCTTCTTCTTTTTCTTGGTGTGTTGGGCTGCTCGCCACAATGTTATCTGTACTCGATGTTGGTTGCTTTGAAATACAAAGCGGGGGAAACCATTTTTCGGTAAAAACGACCTGGTCGCGTACACAAGGGCCTAAGTATTAGCAAGTGAGTCGTCCGGCGGAATGTTCGGCCGGCGTCCCGGATACAAACGATTTCCTTTCATTAATTATTTTCAGAGATCTTACGAAGCATTACATTAGTAAGCCTGAAGCCACCATCTTGGCGACACCCATAGCTACACCCGTGCCGAATATCCGAACCTAATACCAAACAGACATCGCATCAAAACCTAACATCTAATGCTGGATGCCCCGTCCCAACCACATACCGGGAATGGGTCACACACCAGTCTGGCGCACTCACTGAGGCTACCGCCGCCATTATTCACCTAACCATCTTCAGAGCAGGTACCGTGCCAGGTCAGCTGTCAACGCCACCATGACGCCAAATAGCGCCACCACCCTGCGCTCGTCCATCCAGCCACATTTGTTGTCGATATCCAGCTGCACCATGCCGCCAATACTCGTCGTCCTCGACGTGGTAGAAACAACGCTGCACCTCATGGCAACCTCCACACCGTCGCCGCTGCTGGAGCTACGCGGAGTCCATCACTCACAACATCCCTTCGCCGAATAGTAGAACCTTCCAAGACGGTGCCTCCATGGAGGGTGCGACGCGAAGGACGCCGCCGCCACCCAATCCATATTGAATTTTGGACTTTCGTCCGGGAGGGGTTTAGAGGTGGATAGGAGAGACCTCCACATCGCCTCCACGGACGGTAGCACCATCCAGAGACGTCGCCGGTGCCGGACCGAACAAGCCAATCAAAGTTTCCACCGGTCCCCATCCTATAGCACCAAACCTCCGTCGGCTCCCGGATCCGGCAACGGACCACGAACCGAAACCTGCAAAGATGAGAGCGCCATGGGGCTCAACCCACCATGAAGGAGGATCGAGAAGAATCCATCGTAGTTCTCCAGGCGCTGAATCCAGCGATCCAAAAAGGTCAGCGACGACGACCACCACCCCGTGGCGACCGACGACGTTCAAGCCCAAGACTCGGAATTGGATCACTAGTACTTCATAGTCTACACCGGGTTACCATGAGACCGATTACCCTTAGGGAAAGTGTTTGGTGAATTCTAAGCCCGTTGCGCATTTCCGACCCATGATACCGATGAATTGTAGATGAAATAGGGGATGCCTTCTGGGGATACCCAAGATTAGGGATCCGAGTGCTCGTAAACAAACAATTGTTTCATTAACTACGGGTGGTTGGGAGTTGTACAAACCAGGACATTCAAATTCATACCTGGACGCTACATATTATTTAGTTTTGTAACGTTTACGACGCTCGACGCTAGGATGTGCAATAGGTGCGTCTTAATAGCACCAGTATACACTAGTGTGAGGGCATCCGAGTGCTCGTATACAAACCAATTGTATCATTGACTACGGGTGGTTGGTAGTTGTACAAACCACGACATTCAAGTTTGTACCTGCACGCTACATGTTATTTAGCTAGACCTGCACATGCCCATTACAAGCCCAGATCTCTCTCTCTCTCTCTCTCTCTCTCTCTCTCTCTCTCTCGATACAGCATCTCTTGCAATGCATCCAACAATACTAGCCTAGCCACCACGGTATGATCTAGATCCTCCTTTGTTCTTATCCTATGGCATATGGATCCAAGATATATTACCCACGTGAGGTGAGTGGCACTCGGACTAGGTGGCATTGGAAAAAATGTAGCTACCTTCAGCAGCAGGCCATGTGAAAAATGAAAGCAAAACACTGGCCGTCTGGCTAAAGGCAGTTGCTATGGCTCATCTTAGCTCGCGAGTAGACTCATGATTTGGCTCGTCTTAGCTCGCGAAAGCTCACGAAACTGGGATTGGACTCAGCTTGGTCAAAGCTTGAGTTTGACGTGGACTGGACGCGAGCCCAAAAACTTTATGTGCTTGTTTCTTCACAGGTGTGCGAGCTCTCTTCCTGATTCCAACCCCCGCATTGGATGCGCCGCATGCTAGACCACCACCTGCTGTCTCCGCTCCACCGCCATACCTCACCCCGTCCATCTGCTCCTCTGGCAGCCAATATAACATTGTTAACCACTGCCAACCAATCCATCGTCTGTAGCCAGTCCACCGCTGCTGCCTGCGGTTCTTGCCTTCATCACTCATGTCCTCGTGCTTTCTCTGCATGGTCGGATTGTTGGAACAACTGAACAAACTGTGAGAGTTAATCATGATGTGATATCCATGCCCGGCTCGTACACAGACCGTATAGGACTCACATATAGATTAGGACTCTTGGTGTTTTATATATGCTTGTAACCTACCCTGTAAACTCAGCCAGATCAATAGAAAGATATCAACAGGTGCAACAGGCGCCTGTGGCCATCACATCGCGTCTTGTGTTTTGGCATGTTGCTTGCTCGTATTGATGTCGGCTTGTTTCTCGATTAGTGCATTTGCTAGTTAGGCTAAGGAATCAGTTCATATAGATGACTCAACTTTGTACTAACTTTAGTACAAAATTGAGTCATCTACTTTGGAACGGAGGGAGTAGTTTCTTGTGTACGTGTGCGCGTCTCACAGAAGGCTAGCTAGTGTCTCTAGCGGCTGTTGCGTACGGGATTGTCCCCACAGAGAGTACTCGCCGAGCCAGCGTATAAGGTTGGGTCTGTGCCAACAATCGGTATCTACATCTTTGACATATCGACATGTTTTTCGAAAGCAACAGAAAGGTCATGGATGCAAGGAGATTATGCAAACATCCGTGGTGGCTAAATTAACTGTCATGCGGGATTCGTCCTACCCTTTATTTGATCGTGAGAACTTTGATGTCTGCAAGGCCATAATAAAGTGGGGTTTCTGCCCCAACGAGTTATGGGACGTGGCCGATCCATGTGACAACACATTCAAGGAGGAGCTGAGAAACACACTGATCGCCAGGCAGCATCCGTGCTTTATCCAGTGATGCCAATGAATGTCCTCGAGGTCCTGGCCGCCAAAGCAACGGCAAAGTATCCGCGGGACCTGATCGCCAAGCAGGCCAATCTCCAAAATCTCCCAAGAAACTTTGAGACGTCATGAGCAAGGATGAGTCTGTGGACGCGTTCACTTCACGAGAAGTAACTCTCATGGAGGCCTCGATTGTCCACCGGTTCTTCCGCGGGGCCTGCAAATTGTCACGGTAGATGAACAGTGTGTCAATCTCACGACTCCCTCCACAGATGATCTCGTCGCACGGTAAAAGTCTCACGACAAGCATATACGTTACAATATCGGGCAGAGGAGGAACGATGAGCATGTGATCCTCACAAAAAGCATTGGATGATCCTGTCGAAAGAAAAGAAAGGTGGATACATGAGCAACAAGAACGACAAGCTGCGGTCCACAAAAAAGAACTTCGTTGACTCGAACGACGAGGCTGCACCACGAGGACGAAGTTTGACTGCAAGGAAGAACCAAAGCAGAGAGCTCTTATTGCCAAGGTGGGTGATAAAAAGGCATGATGTTCATGTGTGAGCTGGTGGACGAGGAGGATCTAGACTCTCAAGCGTTGACTAAAGAAATTGGCGTGCTTGCGGAAGAAAAAGTTTGACATCTTGATCATGTTTCAGAAAATTGTACTGATGCTATAGACACAAAACTGACAACCCTAGAAAACGATGCGGCGCCAGAAGTCCGCGAGACATGGAGAGAATACGTGGTTATGCTAGTAGAAGGTAAAGGCATCGCACCAGAAATCCACAATGCAAGGCGTTTCAGTATGATTGTGCCAGAAGATCGCAAGACCAGGCGAGACGTGTGGCAAATTGCACTCAAAGCAGGCGAGGAGCGTGAACGGCGTGAGTAGAGGCGCACCGGACACCTCACATCTAGAGATAGGTGCCGCGAGTGTCTCATCGAGCAACACACTCATCAGCTCACTGAGCAGGTGGACATGAGTGTAGGTGCCCCCGGCAACCTTTTTTCAAATGTCCAAAAATTGCCTATATATCCCATGTCCTGTAAAGCACACACATCAATTGGTAAAGCTTGTTATACTTTCATATTCACCATGGTTTAAAACTTCATCAAAATCGCCGATCATAATCCAATGGAGATCACAAGAAGAGGCAATACCCTTGATCTTGTCCCAGTTTTGTACCTCTATGAGGTTTGAGCTTCACCATATACACAAGAGTAAAGCGCCATGGATCAGGACCCACATCAACTATCTTTGCATCTATATGGTACTCAAAATAGCCAAGAATCTCTAACTTCATTTAATTATTCCAGAACAAACCAAGGCCGCCTCTACAACCAGAACTGCAAACAGAAAAAAGAAGAATCAAAATCAAGTCATGAAGCTAAAGCTTCAACCTGCGCTTTACTAATTTAAGTCTCAACAATACCAAGCATGGGCTGGGCAAACTTGTTTGTGAAATCGCGAAGTTCTTGTCGCAGCTTTGCCCACACCTCGGTAGTTCCAACCATCATTGTGCCCGGCGGCACTCCTCAAGGGAGCCCACCGATCTTGCGTCATTTGTTTTTGTTTGATACCATTCTTCTTGCCATTGTTGTTCTAAACGTTGTTATGCATATTGTTGTGCTTCTTGTCTCTAATCTGAGAGGGACTCGGCGGCAACGGTGAAACTGGAAGAAAGAAAACACCGGTTTTTTTGCTCTAGGGTGATGAGCATCTCCTCGTTCGATGATGTAGCAACCTTTCGAGCCAGGGCAAAGGAGCAGGAGGCTCCTTTCGGCGGTGGAGTTGGATGAAGCTGGTTTCCACCCCGATGGCAAAGGCATGCCCCCTCTGTCGGTTCTCCCATGTTCGAGTAGGCAGTGCTCTTAGCTCCGGTTGCCTGATCATGGTCGAGAACCCGGATGAGCCCAAGCGATGCCTCATGCCTTCGCTCGATAGGCTTGGTGTTTTTCTGGGGCGTGTGGCTGTTCCTCGGTATCGTTGTATCATGCCGTTTCTCTTTTTTTCTTCTTACTATTTCTTTCGTGTGCTGTTGTACTTGTTTGCCGGGCCACAGGCCTTTTTTGTCTAAAAAAACACCGATCGCCCTCAAAACACTTGAACCTGGTGGTGCACACGCTGCAGCATTGTGGAGAGCCTCTGAACCACAGCCCCGACATTGCCGCTGCTGCTGGTCTGAATCCGGGAAGCAAACTCCAAGACGCCCATACATCTGGTGGATCGTCCCCTCGTCCCCAACATCAGGAACTTCCTCCGATCGAGTGAATTAGCTCCTTCATCCACGCCTTCAGACCAAACTGTACAGTGGTACTCCAAATCGGTCCATAGATTCCAGCCGACCAAACTCCTAACCTTTAAATCAGTTAAGGAACAAAAACTCGGTAACTCCAGTCGCCTGATTACCTCTAGAGAGGAGGGGAGAGGAGGAAAAATCTCAACACCGTGGAAGTCAGCGATAATAAATAAACCTGTCATGAGAGGATTCCCCCGGCTTCAATTCCCTCGGCTTCAAAACTGGTCTCATGAGAGGATGTTTGCCCGAAATCACTAATTAAGGAGTACTCGTTGCAAATAACACTCCACTTTCTCAGGTTGCGACAAGTGGCGCATATGCAGCACGCCACTTGTCGCAACCTGGGAGTTTTCCCTTTTCTCGTAGACCGTTTATTCAAAACGTTTTATCTTTTAAATCGTGCGTCTAAATCTTGAACCGTTTTCATCATTGGATTCCTTGCGTCGAGATCTTCAAAACTAGATCCCATGTTGATAGGTTTTGACGAACTTTTTTTGTCATGAAAAAAACCGGATGAAAAAAACCGGGCAAAAAACCGTATCGGGAGCACGGTTTTTCCCTTTTCAAAAGAGGCACGCCCATGCCTCTCGCGAAATCACACCCGTGCCTCTTGTGGAAGCAAAATCGCGACTCTCGTGGAAGGAAAAAAACAGAAAACACGTTTTTTTCTGTTTCTGAGAGGCACGGCCGTGACTCTCGTGAAAGCACAACCGTGCCTCTAGCGAAACCAAAACCGTGACTCTCGCGATAGAAAAAAAAACAGAAAACGCGGTTTTTTTCCTTTCTGAGAGGCACGGCCGTGATTCTCACGAAAGCACAACCGTGCCTCTCGCGGAAACAAAACCGTGACTCTCGCGAAAGAAAAAAAACAGAAAACGCGTTTCGTTTTTCCCTTTCCGAGAGGCACGGCCGTGACTCTCGTGAAAGCACAACCGTGCCTCTCGCGGAAACAAAACTGTGAT
>NC_041388.1:572842644-572843934 GCF_002162155.2 Triticum dicoccoides | reverse complement strand
GTGATTCTCGCGAAAGAAAAAAAAATAGAAAACGCGTTTTTTTCGTTTTCGAAAGTCACGGCCATGACTCTCGCTAAAGTACAACCGTGCCTCTTGCGAAAAAACCATGACTTTCGCGAAAGAAAAAAAAAGAAAACGCGTTTTTTCGTGCAAAAAAAAAAATTTCCAAAATATTTTTCGATCGAAAAGCTAAGGAAGACCGAAAGAAAACCAAAACGTCGAAAGAAACTAGAAAAAAATGCTTAAAAGGCCGAAAACGCATGCAGAAAAATAAAATAAAATCCGGAGGAAACGTGCAGAGCGCGATACGTGGCGAATGGCTGAGAGCGCACCAAGTGACGCTGGTCGTTGCGAGGCTCCCGAAGGAGCGCTCGTTAACTAGTTGCTCCCTTAATATTTGCCAAGCTGAATATGCCGACCGGGCCAAAAAGCTCGCTCGTGGACCAGTCCGGATAGGTTCAAAATTGAGAGGCCCGACAAAGAAAAACAGCCGGCAAGGTGTATAAAAATAGGCCCAAAAAAAGTCCGATACGGTCTTGTTTTGGTCCGGTCCGCGGGACCTCGTCCCCAGTGGGTGCCGCGTATGGCTCCCTGGCGCTCGGGCCCAACAAGCCGACGAGCTCGCTCAGAATGGCGGTTTGTTTCCTCCTCCCTTGGTCCATCGTTGACCAATTAACCGTTGACCATTGACTTTTAAAGAAAACATTTTTTTTAGAAAAACATCAATTCAGGAACAAATGCTCACAGAATTAACAAAAGTTCAGGAACACAAAAAAGTTCACGAGTTCAAAAAAAGTTAACGGGATTTGAAAACAAAAGTTCCAAAATCGAGAAAGCTCAAAAGATTTGAAAAAATGTTCAGGGATTTGAAAAAGGTTCATGAATTCGAAAAACTTTACGCATTAAAAAACATGGATTTGAAAAAAGTTAATGAATTTGAAAAAATCATTAATTGATTTTTTTACAAGTTTAGAAAAAATCAATTTTGCATATAGTTGATGAATTGGAAAAAGAAAAAGCAGAAGCAGAAGCAAAATATCAAAATAAAAAAGAAAAAAGAAAAAGAAAAAGAAAAAACTAAGAGAAAAATCAAAAAAGGAAAAAATCCATATAAAAAAAGGAACGAAGCTGCCTGCAAAAACACTTAAACAACCAGCCAAAAAGAATCAAACACAAAGTAGTGTGTGTGCTCTAGTTGCGAAAACGTCTGTAACTGGTGTTACAATGCCAAATAGGGTTTGGGGTGGTCCGCTCGGTCAGACCAATTTTTCTTTGCACTATTTGAATAAC
>NC_041388.1:572823301-572842394 GCF_002162155.2 Triticum dicoccoides | reverse complement strand
ACCCCCCACCCCCCAAGGTCCAAAACCGGTTATTTAAGCCCCTCAAATATGCAAAACCAGATAAATCTTCCCCTAGCTTGCTTTTGCACATGATTTGAGATGGTATTATCGTTAACCATGCTAACAGGGCAGGCGACTACATAAATGACTGGTCGTTTGCTGCATAGGAGGAAGAGACCTTGTCAGGGCCGCGGGTCCACTCCATGGTGATGCTCAGGAGTTGTTGCTGGCCACCACCATAGCGCATGCAGATAGGCCGTTTGCTGTCACTGCCATAGACAGCCCGTTTGCTGTCACTGTCACATGTTTTATTTTCAGGCACATGGTTTTATTTTTCTAACCTATGTGATGCCTTCAGCTTCACAATTTGACGCTACGTTGTATGACAGGTGGCGCTTAATAGCAACATTCTACACTAGTGTGAGGGCACCCTAGTGCACCTAAATAAACCAATTGTATCATTGACTGTGGGTGGTTGAGAGTTATACAAACCAGGACATTCAAGTTTGTACCTACATGCTACGTATTATTTAGCTACGTTTCCACATGGCCATTACAAGCCCACATCTCTATTTCATATATATTCCCCAAGATACAACATGTCTTGTAATGCATGCAACAATAGTGCCCTAGCCATCACCATATAGTTTACATCCTCCTTTGTTCTTCGCCTATGGTATATGCATTCAAGATATATTCCACATGAGGTGAGTGGCACTCGGAATAGGAGGCATTGGGAAAAATATAGCCACGTTCACCAGCATACCTTGTGAAAAATGAAAGATAAACAATGGTTGTCTACCGAAACGCTGGTGCTAGGGGTGGAAACGAGCCTAGCAGAGCCGGCTCATGACTTGGCTCATCTAGGCTTGTGAAAGCTCACAACACCGCAATTGCACTCATTTTTCTGGTCGAAGATTGAGTTTGACGTGGACTGTACGTGAGCCCAAAAACTCCATGTGCTCGTTTCATTGGAGCTTCACGAGCTATCCTCCCGTGGAACCCTAAAACTCCACCGTGATCCCCGCACATGATGCGCCGCATGCTAGATCACCACCCTCTGTCTCTACTCCAACAGCCACCCTCACCCTGACACCGTCCATCAGCTCCTGCGCCAGCCATGACCACGACGTCAATCACTGCTAATCCCCTGGTTGCAGCTGGTGCATCGTTCCTAGACACTCCACCGCTGCCGCCTGCGGTTCTTGCCATCATGACTGGTGCGATGTGGGATGTGGGAACTACTGAACAAGCATGTTAATCAAACTGATGTATATAGCCGTCTGGAAGTTGTACTCGCCATAACATCACTGCTTTATGCTTAATCAAATGATAATTCTTTGATGCAAAAGGAAAAGGGATGTTTAGTACTGGTAGTCATTTTATTCATCAATATCTTTGTTACTCTATGTGCAAATCTAAAGTGCATGGTGGCCTAGGTATTCTCAACATGGAAAAATTTGTTGCTGCCCTTCGCATCCGGTGGTTGTGGGGAGCTTGGACGGATCCGAGCAAGCCTTGGGTAACCTTGGGGAACCCGTGTGATGACAAAGATAAAGACATATTTGCTGTTGCCACCAAGCCTCTTTTTGAGAGTCTACTTGGCTGAACGGTATGAGACCCAAAGACATAGCACCAAATATTTTTGTGATCTGTACAAGAAAAAATTGCACTGTCCAGAAGGCCTTACATAATAACTCGTGGGGTATCCAAAGTGGATATTGGTGGGAACCTTGCTGTGAACCACATAGCAGAGTTCGCCAATCTTTGGACTAAGCTATCATGCGTTCAACTCAACCCCGGTGTAGCTGATTCAATTTCCTGGAAGCTCACCAATGATGGCGAATATTCGGCAGCGACGGCATACCGTGCACAATTTCTTGGCCATATCGACTCCTCCCAAATGCAAATTTTTTGCTTGGTTGGCCATCAACAATAGGATTTGGACGGCTGACCGGCTTCAGCGCAGGGGCTGGCCAAAATGTAACCTTTGCCTGCTATGCAAACAAATGCCAGAATCAGGAGCTCATCTTCTCTTCCAATGTCGTTACACCGTTAGAGTTTGGGGAATGATCAAAACATGGCTTGGTTTACATGATGTCCATCCTACAAATTGGGGAGGCATGGTTTCCGTCTAGGAGTGGTGGTGCTACATTGCTTCCAGGAGGTCACAATCTCGAAGGGCGCTTCTTTCCCTTATGCTTTTTATCTCTTGGGAAATCTGGAACGAGAAAATGCACGTGTGTTCCGCAACACGGCGATTCCGGTCGGAGTGCTTGTGACTCGCGTCAAAGAGGAAACTTCGTTGTGGTGCCTTGCTGGGGTGAAATATCTGTGTAATATAATGTCGTGAGAGTGATGCTTGTAACCTGGCCTTTGACCAAGACTCTTAAACCTTCTTCTTATTCAATGAAAATGGCAAGCCTTTTGCCTTGTTTAAAAAAAGTATATATGTGGCAAAATAATGAATAGTAAAGGACGATTGCCACGGATGTCCCGCTGGTGGGAGTTGGGATCTCTGCTTCCCTCAGCGCGTACTCTTGTGCCTGCCTCATCTCCCTCCTTGATTCCTTTGTACCCCTCTAATCAACACCCATGCTACTCCTGGCGCTAGAATTGCCATTGGAGCTAATACCAGATTCTTGGCCATGCAAATATCTATGGTCATAGAACTGGGGATTGATGGAATTAATCCAAATTTTTAACAATTACTAAAATTTGTGTGTGTGGGTGTGCGCGCGTGTGTGTGTGGAGAGGGGGGGACTATTCAGTATGAAAGGGCCAGGATCCACCGCGCCACATGGCCCTAAGGTTACCGGAGACGAGGCGGACCGGCGGCAACCCCGGCGGGAGACTGAGGAACCCTATGTTTTTTGGGGAGAGGAGGCGGCAGCTGATCATGCAGCTGATTAGTAAAAAGTAGCAAATCGAATGCAAGATTGTACTTGGAGTTAGCTAACGGATAGTGCATCAAACAAGCATCATCTATTTAATATGTGTTTTGAGATGGCTAACCACGCTTGTGGTGCGGCACAAAGGCATGCTCAGCGTGTGTTGCATCCCGTTTTTTGTGAGGGCATCCCAATGTTCATAAACAAACCAATCGTATGATTGACTAGAGGTGGTTGAGTGCTCTACAAGCCCGGACATTCAGTTTGTACCTGTAGCGTACAGACATTTTAGCTAGCACATGGTCACTACATACCTAGCTCCCTCTATATATATCTTCATATATCTCCCATGATACATCATCTCCTGCAATGCATCCAACAACTAGCACCCAGGGCACAACGGTATGATGTACATCCTCCTTTGTTTTTCACCCAAAACATAGAGATTCAAGATATATCTCCCACCTGAGTTGAATGGAGATCAGATTGCAAGGTATTGGGAAAGATGCATGTACAGTCACTCTTCTTTTAGGTAAGAAGAGGAAAGCTAAACTCTGGATTCCCGGCTAAAAGAGGTTGCAACCAACCTGCGAGGGTACAATATAGGGCTTTGCCTTAGAGCATCTCTATAGCCTATGGATGCATGTAACTATGTTTTTCTGCTATTGCTATTCTTGTTTTGATAGCCAAAACCTCCAAAATATGTTTGACCTCTACTACTACTATGACTAGAAATTGCATGTAATCAAATATAATGCACAAGAAAAAATGCATTATCAACATTTTATTTCTTCGATGTGGATCATGTTAGACAGGGCCCAACTGTCTAGAATCAAGATAGTTATCTCTCTTTCTCTTTTATTGGAAAATATAATTTTTGACATGGGAAGAAGATTGCTTCTATTAGAATAAATTCGATGGAATGGAAGCTTTATCTAACAGATGATATTGTTCATATTTGCCAGCTCTCAGTGGAGCATATCCAATGGCAGATATCTAAAGTAAGGGCATCTCTAAAGATGGAGTCAACTGCAGAAAACTACCACATTTAAGGCTAGATTTGCAGAAAATCACCAACTCGTTAATCCGTTGCAAAAAAACACCGCATTAACAATAAACTTGTTGCAAAAAGCACTGATCAGGTGATTTGGGCCATTTAATCACTTTCTGACAAAGTGGGGCCTGGTTGTCAAGAGCTGACTTGGCAAACAAATGTCATACACACCCCTGGATCTAAAAATACCCCTTGCTCTCAATCACGTGCTCTCGATCCGATCGACACCCAACCGCGCCACCCTCGCCGGCTCCAGTCGCCACCGCAGGAAGCCCACCCGCCATGCCATGCTCCTACCTGACGACGTTGCCGTCGATGTCCTTCGCTGCCGTGCCCAGATGATGGCCTCGTCCGCCCGCAGCATCCGCGCGCGCACCTCGCCCCTACCTGCCCAACCGCTGCCAGCCCAACCACGGCCTTGTTGATGGCGCTGGATTCCGCGGCGACCCACAGCCCCCACCACTCTCATACGCTAGCCAAGCTAGCCGGCTAGCAGGTTGATTGATTTTTCTCGACCAGATGTGCATTCACACACACCTGCACACAAGCTGTTGGATTAATTTTGGCCGCCGGCTAGATTACAAGCTCATGCTCGTGCTGCACCTCGAGCGGGAGCTGGGGATGGGCCTGGGTGGACGGGGCAAAACGGTGCCGCTACTCCGGCGAGCTCCCCTCCACCGCCCGTCTGGCCCTTCTCCCCTCCTGCTCCCTCCTCCCTCCCAACCTGCGCCCCACCATAAACGTCGGCGCCCTGCTCCCAGCCTCTGCGCAATCCACGAGCTTGCACAGCCGTTGGGCTGACGAGGTAGCCGCCTAATTGAACGCAGCACCGACCGGAGCTAGCGGGGAACGTGGTGGAGCTAGCCCGTGGCGGCATGGTGCACAACGGTCATCCGCCACCGCGAAGAGCTCGGGGGCGCGCACAACGCGCTCACCAGCTCGCTCCTCTCCATCTCCTCCTTGTCTGCGCGTCCGCCCTGCCAGGGCTCACGCTCCCTGTCACTACATCCAGGCGGACGGCAAGGCCAGGGCGCCGCCGTGCCGGTCGAGCTCGAGCTGCTTCGGCAGTATTGCTGCTGGGGGGTTGATTGCTTTTATTTATTTATTTTAGATCCAGGGGTGTGTATGTTAATTTTTTGCCATGTCAACACCTTACAATTGGGCCCTAGTTGTCAGAAATCGATCAAACGGTCCAAATCACCTGATCAGTGTTTTTTGCAACGAGATTACGTGGATCGCGGTGATTTTTGCAACAGATTAGCGACTTGGTGGTTTTCTGCAAACCTAGCCGCAAATGTGGTAGTTTTGTGCAATTGACTCCCAAAGATGACACACAAACCGGACACCGTATTCGTTCGCAGACAGAGGGGCCAGTCTGTGGACACGGATGCGGGAGCTGGCCATCCAACGATGGTCGGATACATCTGCCTCCAATTATTCTTTTTAAAGTCCGCATACATATGCATGCTCAAAATAGCAGCATATCTAGTTAAGGTTTAGCCAAAAAATGTTCAAATGCAGCAGTTGTTCCAGTTTAGCTAACCCATGCTCTTCCGCATGCTCCGCGTCTGCATTGTTAAGGTTTGTGGACAAATGATTCAACCAATCCACAGATAACAATATAGTGAATTTCTTGTTCACTCAAGAGGATGTGTATGATACTTTCGGTGCAAGCATGTTCATTTACTTACTGCGTCAATCGACACAAATATAACACACATTTCTCTATTTCCAGCTCAATAAATCGTCCGGGGAATACATGCCACCACACACCATGAAGAATTAATGTTGACTGGTGGAGTCTCTTGATATATAGTCTAGACACTTAGGCTATGCTCACGCATGGCATCCATGTGTGCACGATCCGATTCCCAATTTATGCATAGTTTAGTGGTTCTATGTGATGTCGTAGTTAGGATTGTGAGGCATTGGGAGTCTTCGTGCTATAATAGGTGTCTTGTGCAACAATGCATCCTTAGTTTGCACATTTCCAGTATGGGTTTCACCCGAGCTAGTATCCTGAGCTCAGGATGAAGTTCAGATCAATGTACATGCTGATGTTGTTACAGTTCTAGCTTCCTAGCCCCATTGAGATGCATTGTTGTTTTTTTGGCCAAGAAACCACATGGACCAAGAACATTGTTCACAAGCATCTTAGAGTCATGCTTACTACAAGGGAAATGTAAGAATTCCGTGGGTACGCCATCCATAGAAAGGTTTACAAATATTTATGCAAACAAATTGTGAAGATTAGAACTTGCCCCTTTGATTGAGAAGGGTACCATGGTCATCTCATGTTGTGACAAATACGTAGACATAGTCTGACCAAAATGGTGAGATTAATTAATTAAGAACTCGTTTGATTTCCAGCCATATTTTGTGCGCCTGCCAAAATCGTTCGGATCAAGAATAAAGAAAAAACAAAGAGGATACCACATTGCCAAGATGCCTGCACATGAACGGAGCTGAAATGAGAACCGAGGCAGTCTGGACCAGTTCGGCAGCCGTGGCGACTGTCGGGCGCCTCGGCCTTCGGCACCCTTGATTCGCCTCACGTGCCGGCACCGCACCGAAGACCTTGCAGCAAAGATCGACCCTCGTAGCACACCGGTGGCCGGCTCGCCGCATGCGAGGACATGAAGGTTGGCAACGACGTTTGTAGCAACGCCACCAGTGGTTGCTCTGTGGCAGTGCGACTGTCAGGTGTTCCGCTTGCGGCAGCAGGCCTTGCAGCATCAGGCAACCTTGATAGCACCCTTGGCTTGTACACCTGACGGTGACAATGGGGAATGGATCCACAGGGAGACGGAGCTCACCATAGCAGCCTTGGCTTGTATAGTTGTATACCACTGGTGGCCATCGGGATTAGATCCGTGGTCGTCTTTTCCCCTTGCCGTGGCAGCATCTTGTTACCCGTTGCAGCAGCAGATTCTCCACCGGTCAACCTTGAAGCAATTTGGGAGAGCCGTGGGCAATGGATTGGGGACGGTAGGAAGATGGAAAGAGATAAGGTTGTGGAAGAAGAGGCGTGCATGGCCCAATGGACGCGGTTCATGCTCGAACGCGGCTGATGCGTTCGGTATTATCAGCCAGTTGATCTAAATCGTTTTCCTTATTTTCGTCCCTTCAGCGGTTAGTGAAATCCGGATTTGAGCATTCGTATTCTCTCTCCCTCTCTCTCTCCCTCTCTCTCTCTCTCTCTCTCTCTCTCTCTCAGCGCCATATAGGGAGGTATCGAGGCAAGACCGTGGTGTAGGGAACATTGCACTCGCCCGGGAGACGACAATATCTTGTCGACAAGGGAGTGTCGTGGCAAGTAGTTGTTCCTTTGATTGGCGCCACCTAACCCTAGTGCCTCTTCTGGATCATTGTATAGTGGGCACATCCTTGACGGTAACTAGGCTGGCATAGAGCTATATATGACCATTGCATGTTCGGCTCTTCATATAAACCGACCACGGCACAACATTACTTGTGAGTTGTGATGAATGAAACTAGCACCCCGAGTGTTGCTACTTAGTGAAGCATTGTTGGTACTCTGCATTCTATAGTTCTGCAGTCTTCAGTTCATCTTCACATGAATATTCATAGCTTAGATCTGTTCCCAACCTGGGGTGCGTCATGCTATTGGATTGCGAGGTATTGGGAAAGAAGGGTTTATGTGCAAGTCGGCCTACTTGTGAGTGAACTAAAATCCTGGTTTGGTTCTATCTTGAAATAGCCCAAGAAATCACAAAGGTGGTGCACTAGTCTAAGCCCTCTAGCCACGTAAGCTGCACACTTGCACTTGCTCGCGCTGAGATGTCTTCTCCCCTTCCAAAACATCAGCATCTCTGTGTACTTCAAGAGGTCTTCTTTAGTAATAACCTATCAAACATGAGCGTGCAATCAAAAAAGAAGGTAAAATCCACCATTTTTTACCTGACAGAAAATGACTAGTTGAATACGGAATCACGACGATTGAATGTAGATCAGCCAACAGCACACCTGAGTCCCCAGTTATGAATATTTTCTCTGCATTATGTATGACTATATTTTGTGAGTCTAATGCTTGCCTCGTCATTCAGCAGAGTAAGAGACATCATCACTGCAATGAGTATTCACCATCCATAATTAAACTCCATCTACATGTTGTGACATCCTTGCATTTCTTGGTACATCTCTAGAAGCAATTTGGGTGTTTTGTTAATCAACCCTATGATCATCTGTTTTATTACGAGAAGAAGCAATGACTTGATCTTTGACTAGGATAACCATATGTTCACTAGTATCGATCAACAAGCTTAACATTATCCGACTTCCATTTCATCTTAAACTCTAAAGAGCACCTAAATTCATTTAGTCGAATATGTCTATGGTGGTGAGATTAACCACCACATTATGATATGCATCCTCGTTTGTTCTTCCAATATGGCATATGAATTCAAGATCTTTTACCCACATGAGTTAATCAGAAATTCATATTTGGATTGAAAGGCAAAGAGAAAATTGCAGCCACTATAGATGTCGTTCTTACAACTTGATAACTGGGGCTCAGTTGCCACGTGCTCTGCGCTATGCTGGTTCAGATCCTAATTGCCATGGCTATAACCGCCCCCTCCCCCGGCCACAGTGTCCTGAAGAAAATGAAGTGCATGAACTGCAACTTCCTCCCTAGTAAGGGAGAGAAGACGTGACAAGCAGCCACTGCCTCGCTAATGTTGTTGATTTCACATTCTAAATGTTTGTATTTTTTTCTATAAACTTGGTCAAAGTTTACGAGGTTTGACTTCAGACAAATCTTATATGGAAACTAAAAAGGACCGGAGGGAGTACGAAGGGGAGGAAGAGGGCCCCGCGCCACCGAAATGTTACGCGAGGGGGAGGAACAGGGCCCGCCACTAATAGAAAAAGGGACATTTGTCCCGGTTCAAAGGGCCTTTAGTCCTGGTTCTGGAACCGGGACTAAAGAGTCATTACTAAAGCCTCCCTCTCCGGTTCTTACACGAACCGGGACTAAAGGCCGTCTACGTGGCCGCTGTCTGGAGCTCCACCCTTAGTTCCGGTTGGTGGGACTAAAGGTATTTTTCCGTATTTTAAAAAAATAATTTTTTTTCATTTTTCAAATTTCTGAATAATTTCCAATTTAGTCTCTAATCACTGCTCTATTTAACCTCTAATCTCTAGTAACCACTCATCATTACAAATCATCTAAC
Source organism: Triticum dicoccoides (assembly GCF_002162155.2). NCBI lineage: Eukaryota > Viridiplantae > Streptophyta > Magnoliopsida > Poales > Poaceae > Triticum > Triticum dicoccoides. Next base: position 572,833,254 of record NC_041388.1, on the reverse strand, counting down.
TTCCCGGCCGGTCAACCATCCTCTCACTACTCCAGCCTGAGCACGCTTAACTTTCGGGTTCTATTCCCCTCGTTTCCAAGTCTACACTTGTTGTTTTCCTAACAATAGTAAGATGTCAATCCTATTAACCCTCAGGAGTTTAGCTTGAGCATGAAGTCACACGTTTCACTGTTTGAGTTTGAAACTATTATTCTAAAAACAATAATTATTTAGTAACACTAATATTTCTTAAATAAGTAGTTTGACCAAATTTGACCAAAATTCAAAAAAGTTGAAATAATTATTTAGTAACACTAATATTCTTAAATAATTATGTAGTAACACTAATATTTCTTGAATAAGTAGTTTGAACAGATTTGACCAAAATTCAAAAAAACTATAATAATTATTTAGTAACACTAATATTCTTGAATAATTCTTTAGTAACACTAATATTCTTGAATAATTCTTTAGTAACACTAATACTTATTGAATAAGTAGTTTGACTTGATTTAACCAAAATTCAAAAAAAAACTGAAATTTGAGCATAACTTTTTTTCCTTTTAGAATTTGAGGATTCTAAAAATTTGCAAACAGGCCGTAGGCTGTAAAAATCAGATGCGGATTTTCGTGCTGAACATTTTGATATATTATACGTTTTTTCGACATCGTATGCAAAAGTTATAGCCGTTTTACTTTTTCATGACACTTTTTTGCAGAACATGTCCAAATTTAAGGTTTTAATTTTCCTAACTAGTAGATGTAGTAATATAACTACATCTCGAAGAATTTTATTTTTTGAAGTTTTTATCATTTTCTTTTGCTTTCTACAATACTGAAAAGACGATCCACGGGGCGGGGGGGGGGTAGAGTTTGAAAATAGGACCTTTAGTCCCGGTTTGAGACACGAATCGGGACTAAAAGGTGCGATGTCCTTTAGTCCCAGTTTGTATCTCAAACCGGGACTAAAGATTAGACCTTTAGTCCCGGTTTGAGACACGAACAGGATCTAAAGGGCATTGCACCCTTTAGTCCCGGTTTGAGACATGAACTGGGACTGAAGGTCTAATCTTTAGTCCTGGTTTGAGATACAAACTGGGACTATAGGGCATCGCATCCTTTAGTCCCGGTTCGTGTCTCAAACCGGGACTAAAGGGCTCGTTTGAACCGGGACTAATGCCTTTAGCCGCACGAACCGGGACCAATGCTCACATTAGTCCCGGTTCGTGAGTGAACCGGGACTAATGTGTTAATCTGGCCCAAACGGAAGCTCCGTTTTCTACTAGTGCGCCGCCGCCGGCACCACACGGGCTTCGCCCGGCGGTGCTCGCCGGCGGCCGCGAGAAAGGGACGCGGAAAAGGGAAGTTAGTCGGCGGTGCGATGGAAGGCATCTGTATCGCTCGCGGGAGCGACATGGGGCGTGATGTAAGCACACCGGTGCCTGTCCGCCGCCCCTCGCCGTCTTCTCTTGGGTTATCGTTTCGGCACATAACCATTGCAGCAAAACAACACGCCAACTTTGATGGTGCTGGTTGCAGCCCATCGCGGCGGTACCCGTCGTTGTCTCAGCGCCGCTTTGTCGGTTGAAGGAAAACAAAACACGGCTCCATCTTCTGTCGATAATAGTTCTAGCCTCTACATTACATGGTTGTAGCTCCGCTATTATCGGTTCCAGCAAATATCAGAGGATTGCGACTCGTTGCCTCCGTCCGTCCTTGCTGCAAAAAAACCAACGATGGCGTCGCCGCTGCAGCTCCGGTGAGCAAGGTTATAGCATCTGCGAGCATGGTTGTAGCAAAAATCATCGACGACAGCACCGCCGGTTGCAGCCCCGGTGAGCATGGTTGTAGCATATGTGAGCATGGTTGTAGCAAAAATATGTCGACGACAGCGTGGCCAGTTGCATCTCCGGTGAGCATGGTCGTAGCTTCTGGGCGATGCCGTGGCCGGTTGTATCAAATTATGTGGCCGGTTGTAGCACACAAGGACGTCGGTTCCATTAAAAAAACCGTCATGCCTTGGCCGGTGGGCACCACCACCACAGCTAGTTGTAACAGCCGTCGACAGCGGTTGTAGCAAGGCCGTGCGCACACCACCAGTCGGCGTTGCAACGTTCTGATGGATGGTGCTAGTAGCTATGCCAGCGGGACTCGAAGCCGGAGTTGGGGGGAGGACATCGCTGGGATCCGCGAGGGTTGTAGGTGGCGATGGCCATGGGATGGGAGAGGGTCTCGCCGGCAACGATGGAGCGACGAGGTTGGGCGCCGAGCAAGCTGTGTAGGTGCCGTGGAGGTACACCGGTTCCAGCTTATCGGGTAGTCGCTCGGCAGCCATGGCCGGGAGTTCAGAGGCACGGAATTGGGAGCGGAGAAAGACAGGCGACAACGAGAGGCTACGCGCTGCGTTGCGGGAGATAAGACAAAGGAAAAGCAGTGTGCGTGGGGCCAAAAGCGACCTGGTCGTTTCTTCTTCTTTTTCTTGGTGTGTTGGGCTGCTCGCCACAATGTTATCTGTACTCGATGTTGGTTGCTTTGAAATACAAAGCGGGGGAAACCCTTTTTCGGTAAAAACGACCTGGTCGCGTACACAAGGGCCTAAGTATTAGCAAGCGAGTCGTCCGGCGGAACGTTCGGCCGGCGTCCCGGATACAAACGATTTCCTTTCATTAATTATTTTCAGAGATCTTACGAAGCATTACATTAGTAAGCCTGAAGCCACCATCTTGGCGACACCCATCGCTACACCCGTGCCGAATGTCCGAACCTAATACCAAACAGACATCGCATCAAAACCTAACATCTAATGCTGGATGCCCCGTCCCAACCACATACCGGGAATGGGTCACACACCAGTCTGGCGCACTCACTGAGGCTACCGCCGCCATTATTCACCTAACCATCTTCAGAGCAGGTACCGTGCCAGGTCAGCTGTCAACGCCACCATGACGCCAAATAGCGCCACCACCCTGCGCTCGTCCATCCAGCCACATTTGTTGTCGATATCCAGCTGCACGATGCCGCCAATACTCGTCGTCCTCGACGTGGTAGAAACAACGCTGCACCTCATGGCAACCTCCACACCGTCGCCGCTGCTGGAGCTACGCGGAGTCCATCACTCACAACATCCCTTCACCGAATAGTAGAACCTTCCAAGACGGTGCCTCCATGGAGGGTGCGATGCGAAGGACGCCGCCGCCACCCAATCCATATTGAATTTTGGACTTTCGTCCGGGAGGGGTTTAGAGGTGGATAGGAGAGACCTCCACATCGCCTCCACGGACGGTAGCAGCATCCAGAGACGTCGCCGGTGCCGGACCGAACAAGCCAATCAAAGTTTCCACCGGTCCCCATCCTATAGCACCAAACCTCCGTCGGCTCCCGGATCCGGCAACGGACCACGAACCGAAACCTGCAAAGATGAGAGCGCCATGGGGCTCAACCCACCATGAAGGAGGATCGATAAGAATCCATCGTAGTTCTCCAGGCGCTGAATCCAGCGATCCAAAAAGGTCAGCGACGACGACCACCACCCCGTGGCGACCGACGGCGTTCAAGCCCAAGACTCGGAATTGGATCACTAGTACTTCATAGTCTACACCGGGTTACCATGAGACCGATTACTCTTAGGGAAAGTGTTTGGTGAAGTCTAAGCCCGTTGCGCATTTCCGACCCATGATACCGGTGAATTGTAGATGAAATAGGGGATGCCTTCTGGGGATACCCAAGATTAGGGATCCGAGTGCTCGTAAACAAACAATTGTTTCATTAACTACGGGTGGTTGGGAGTTGTACAAACCAGGACATTCAAATTCATACCTGGACGCTACATATTATTCAGTTTTGTAACGTTTACGGCGCTCGACGCTAGGATGTGCAATAGGTGCGTCTTAATAGCACCAGTATACACTAGTGTGAGGGCATCCGAGTGCTCGTATACAAACCAATTGTATCATTGACTACGGGTGGTTGGTAGTTGTACAAACCACGACATTCAAGTTTGTACCTGCACGCTACATGTTATTTAGCTAGACCTGCACATGCCCATTACAAGCCCAGATCTCTCTCTCTCTCTCTCTCTCTCTCTCTCTACAGCATCTCTTGCAATGCATCCAACAATACTAGCCTAGCCACCACGGTATGATCTAGATCCTCCTTTGTTCTTATCCTATGGCATATGGGTCCAAGATATATTACCCATGTGAGGTGAGTGGCACTCGGACTAGGTGGCATTGGAAAAAAAGTAGCTACCTTCAGCAGCAGGCCATGTGAAAAATGAAAGCAAAACACTGGCCGTCTGGCTAAAGGCAGTTGCTATGGCTCGTCTTAGCTCGCGAGTAGACTCATGATTTGGCTCGTCTTAGCTCGCGAAAGCTCACGATAATGGGATTGGACTCAGCTTGGTCAAAGCTTGAGTTTGACGTGGACTGGACACGAGCCCAAAAACTTTATGTGCTTGTTTCTTCACAGGTGTGCGAGCTCTCTTCCTGATTCCAACCCCCGCATTGGATGCGCCGCATGCTAGACCACCACCTGCTGTCTCCGCTCCACCGCCATACCTCACCCCGTCCATCTGCTCCTCTGGCAGCCAATATAACATTGTTAACCACTGCCAACCAATCCATCGTCTGTAGCCAGTCCACCGTTGTTGCCTGCGGTTCTTGCCTTCATCACTCATGTCCTCGTGCTTTCTCTGCATGGTCGGATTGTTGGAACAACTGAACAAGCTGTGAGAGTTAATCATGATGTGATATCCATGCCCGGCTCGTACACAGACCGTATAGGACTCACATATAGATTAGGACTCTTGGTGTTTTATATATGCTTGTAACCTACCCTGTAAACTCAGCCAGATCAATAGAAAGATATCAACAGGTGCAACAGGCGCCTGTGGCCATCACATCGCGTCTTGTGTTTTGGCATGTTGCTTGCTCGTATTGATGTCGGCTTGTTTCTCGATTAGTGCATTTGCTAGTTAGGCTAAGGAATCAGTTCATATAGATGACTCAACTTTGTACTAACTTTAGTACAAAATTGAGTCATCTACTTTGGAACGGAGGGAGTAGTTTCTTGTGTACGTGTGCGCGTCTCACAGAAGGCTAGCTAGTGTCTCTAGCGGCTGTTGCGTACGGGATTGTCCCCACAGAGAGTACTCGCCGAGCCAGCGTATAAGGTTGGGTCTGTGCCAACAATCGGTATCTACATCTTTGACATATCGACATGTTTTTCGAAAGCAACAGAAAGGTCATGGATGCAAGGAGATTATGCAAACATCCGTGGTGGCTAAATTAACTGTCATGCGGGATTCGTCCTACCCTTTATTTGATCGTGAGAACTTTGATGTCTGCAAGGCCATAATAAAGTGGGGTTTCTGCCCCAACGAGTTATGGGACGTGGCCGATCCATGTGACAACACATTCAAGGAGGAGCTGAGAAACACACTGATCGCCAGGCAGCATCCGTGCTTTATCCAGTGATGCCAATGAATGTCCTCGAGGTCCTGGCCGCCAAAGCAACGGCAAAGTATCCGCGGGACCTGATCGCCAAGCAGGCCAATCTCCAAAATCTCCCAAGAAACTTTGAGACGTCATGAGCAAGGATGAGTCTGTGGACGCGTTCACTTCACGAGAAGTAACTCTCATGGAGGCCTCGATTGTCCACCGGTTCTTCCGCGGGGCCTGCAAATTGTCACGGTAGATGAACAGTGTGTCAATCTCACGACTCCCTCCACAGATGATCTCGTCGGACGGTAAAAGTCTCACGACAAGCATATACGTTACAATATCGGGCAGAGGAGGAACGATGAGCATGTGATCCTCACAAAAAGCATTGGATGGTCCTGTCGAAAGAAAAGAAAGGTGGATACATGAGCAACAAGAACGACAAGCTGCGGTCCACAAAAAAGAACTTCGTTGACTCGAATGACGAGGCTGCACCACGAGGACGAAGTTTGACTGCAAGGAAGAACCAAAGCAGAGAGCTCTTATTGCCAAGGTGGGCGATAAAAAGGCATGATGTTCATGTGTGAGCTGGTGGACGAGGAGGATCTAGACTCTCAAGCGTTGACTAAAGAAATTGGCGTGCTTGCGGAAGAAAAAGTTTGACATCTTGATCATGTTTCAGAAAATTGTACTGATGCTATAGACACAAAACTGACAACCCTAGAAAACGATGCGGCGCCAGAAGTCCGCGAGACATGGAGAGAATACGTGGTTATGCTAGTAGAAGGTAAAGGCATCGCACCAGAAATCCACAATGCAAGGCGTTTCAGTATGATTGTGCCAGAAGATCGCAAGACCAGGCGAGACGTGTGGCAAATTGCACTCAAAGCAGGCGAGGAGCGTGAACGGCGTGAGTAGAGGCGCACCGGACACCTCACATCTAGAGATAGGTGCCGCGAGTGTCTCATCGAGCAACACACTCATCAGCTCACTGAGCAGGTGGACATGAGTGTAGGTGCCCCCGGCAACCTTTTTTCAAATGTCCAAAAATTGCCTATATATCCCATGTCCTGTAAAGCACACACATCAATTGGTAAAGCTTGTTATACTTTCATATTCACCATGGTTTAAAACTTCATCAAAATCGCCGATCATAATCCAATGGAGATCACAAGAAGAGGCAATACCCTTGATCTTGTCCTAGTATTGTACCTCTATGAGGTTTGAGCTTCACCATATACACAAGAGTAAAGCGCCATGGATCAGGACCCACATCAACTATCTTTGCATCTATATGGTACTCAAAATAGCCAAGAATCTCTAACTTCATTTAATTATTCCAGAACAACCCAAGGCTGCCTCTACAACCAGAACTGCAAACAGAAAACAGAAGAATCAAAATCAAGTCATGAAGCTAAAGCTTCAACCTGCGCTTTACTAATTTAAGTCTCAACAATACCAAGCATGGGCTGGGCAAACTTGTTTGTGAAATCGCGAAGTTCTTGTCGCAGCTTTGCCCACACCTCGGTAGTTCCAACCATCATTGTGCCCGGCGGCACTCCTCAAGGGAGCCCACCGATCTTGCGTCATTTGTTTTTGTTTGATGTCCATTCTTCTTGCCATTGTTGTTCTAAACGTTGTTATGCATATTGTTGTGCTTCTGGTCTCTAATCTGAGAGGGACTCGGCGGCAACGGTGAAACTGGAAGAAAGAAAACACCGGTTTTTTTGCTCTAGTGTGATGAGCATCTCCTCGTTCGACGATGTAGTGACCTTTCGAGCCAGGGCAAAGGAGCAGGAGGCTCCTTTCGGCGGTGGAGTTGGATGAAGCTGGTTTCCACCCCGATGGCAAAGGCATGCCCCCTCTGCCGGTTCTCCCATGTTCGAGTAGGCAGTGCTCTTAGCTCCGGTTGCCTGATCATGGTCGAGAACCCGGATGAGCCCAAGCGATGCCTCATGCCTTCGCTCGATAGGCTTGGTGTTTTTCTGGGGCGTGTGGCTGTTCCTCGGTATCGTTGTATCATGTCGTTTCTCTTTTTTCTTCTTACTATTTCTTTCGTGTGCTGTTGTACTTGTTTGCCGGGCCACAGGCCTTTTTTGTCTAAAAAAACACCGATCGCCCTCAAAACACTTGAACCTGGTGGTGCACACGCTGCAGCATTGTGGAGAGCCTCTGAACCACAGCCCCGACAATGCCGCTGCTGCTGGTCTGAATCCAGGAAGCAAACTCCAAGACGCCCATACATCTGGTGGATCGTCCCCTCGTCCCCAACATCAGGAACTTCCTCCGATCGAGTGAATTAGCTCCTTCATCCACGCCTTCAGACCAAACTGTACAGTGGTACTCCAAATCGGTCCATAGATTCCAGCCGACCAAACTCCTAACCTTTAAATCAGTTAAGGAACAAAAACTCGGTAACTCCAGTCGCCTGATTACCTCTAGAGAGGAGGGGAGAGGAGGAAAAATCTCAACACCGTGGAAGCCAGCGATAATAAATAAACCTGTCATGAGAGGATTCCCCCGGCTTCAATTCCCTCGGCTTCAAAACTGGTCTCATGAGAGGATGTTTGCCCGAAATCACTAATTAAGGAGTACTCGTTGCAAATAACACTCCACTTTCTCAGGTTGCGACAAGTGGCGCATATGCAGCACGCCACTTGTCGCAACCTGGGAGTTTTCCCTTTTCTCGTAGACCGTTTATTCAAAACGTTTTATCTTTTAAATCGTGCGTCTAAATCTTGAACCGTTTTCATCATTGGATTCCTTGCGTCGAGATCTTCAAAACTAGATCCCATGTTGATAGGTTTTGACGAACTTTTTTTGTCATGAAAAAAACGGATGAAAAAAACCGGGCAAAAAACCGTATCGGGAGCACGGTTTTTTCCCTTTTCAAAAGAGGCACGCCCATGCCTCTCGCGAAATCACACCCGTGCCTCTTGTGGAAGCAAAATCGTGACTCTTGTGGAAGGAAAAAAATAGAAAACACGTTTTTTTTCTGTTTCCGAAAGGCACGGCCGTGACTCTCGTGAAAGCACAACCGTGCCTCTCGCGAAACCAAAACCGTGACTCTCGCGATAGAAAAAAAACCAGAAAACGCGTTTTTTCCTTTCTGAGAGGCACGGCCGTGATTCTCACGAAAGCACAACCGTGCCTCTCGCGGAAACAAAACCGTGACTCTCGCGAAAGAAAAAAAACAGAAAACGCGTTTCGTTTTTCCCTTTCCGAGAGGCACGGCCGTGACTCTCGTGAAAGCACAACCGTGCCTCTCGCGGAAACAAAACTGTGATTCTCGCGAAAGAAAAAAAAATAGAAAACGCATTTTTTTCGTTTTCGAAAGTCACGGCCATGACTCTCGCTAAAGTACAACCGTGCCTCTTGCGAAAAAACCATGACTTTCGCGAAAAGAAAAAGAAAACGCGTTTTTTCGTGCAAAAAAAAATTTTTTCCAAAATTTTTTTCGATCGAAAAGCTAAGGAAGACCGGAAGAAAACCAAAACGTCGAAAGAAACTAGAAAAAAATGCTTAAAAGGCCGAAAACGCGTGCAGAAAAATAAAATAAAATCCGGAGGAAACGTGCAGAGCGCGACACGTGGCGAATGGCTGAGAGCGCGCCAAGTGACGCTGATCGTTGCGAGGCTCCCGAAGAAGCGCTCGTTAACTAGTTGCTTCCTTAATGTTTGCCAAGCTGAACATGCCGACCGGGCCAAAAAGCTCGCTCGTCGACCGGTCCGGATAGGTTCAAAATTGAGAGGCCCGACAAAGAAAAACAGCCGGCAAGGTGTATAAAAATAGGCCCCAAAAAAGTCCGATACGGTCTTGTTTTGGTCCGGTCCACGGGACCTCGTCCCCAGTGGGTGCCGCGTATGGCTCCCTGGCGCTCGGCCCCAACAAGCCGACGAGCTCGCTCACAATGGCGGTTTGTTTCCTCCTCCCTTGGTCCATCGTTGACCAATTAACCGTTGACCATTGACTTTTAAAGAAAACATTTTTTAGAAAAACATCAATTCAGGAACAAATGCTCACAGAATTAACAAAAGTTCACGAACACAAAAAAGTTCACGAGTTCAAAAAAAGTTAACGGGATTTGAAAACAAAAGTTCCAAAATCGAGAAAGCTCAAAAGATTTGAAAAAATGTTCAGGGATTTGAAAAAGGTTCATGAATTCGAAAAACTTTACGCATTAAAAAACATGGATTTGAAAAAAGTTAATGAATTTGAAAAAATCATTAATTGATTTTTTTACAAGTTTAGAAAAAAATCAATTTTGCATATAGTTGATGAATTGGAAAAAGAAAAAGCAAAAGCAGAAGCAAAATATCAAAATAAAAAATAAAAAAGAAAAAAACTGAGAGAAAAATCAAAAAAGGAAAAAATCCATATAAAAAAAGGAAAGAAGCTGCCTGCAAAAACACTTAAACAGCCAGCCAAAAAGAATCAAACACAAAGTAGTGTGTGTGCTCTAGTTGCGAAAACGTCTGTAACTGGTGTTACAACGCCAAATAGGGTTTGGGGTGGTCCGCTCGGTCAGACCAATTT
>NC_041388.1:572802267-572822809 GCF_002162155.2 Triticum dicoccoides | reverse complement strand
ACCCCCCACCCCCCAAGGTCCAAAACCGGTTATTTAAGCCCCTCAAATATGCAAAACCAGATAAATCTTCCCCTAGCTTGCTTTTGCACATGATTTGAGATGGTATTATCGTTAACCATGCTAACAGGGCAGGCGACTACATAAATGACTGGTCGTTTGCTGCATAGGAGGAAGAGACCTTGTCAGGGCCGCGGGTCCACTCCATGGTGATGCTCAGGAGTTGTTGCTGGCCACCACCATAGCGCGTGCAGATAGGCCGTTTGCTGTCACTGCCATAGACAGGCCGTTTGCTGTCACTGTCACATGTTTTATTTTCAGGCACATGGTTTTATTTTTCTAACCTATGTGATGCCTTCAGCTTCACAATTTGACGCTACGTTGTATGACAGGTGGCGCTTAATAGCAACATTCTACACTAGTGTGAGGGCACCCTAGTGCACCTAAATAAACCAATTGTATCATTGACTGTGGGTGGTTGAGAGTTATACAAACCAGGACATTCAAGTTTGTACCTACATGCTAGGTATTATTTAGCTACGTTTCCACATGGCCATTACAAGCCCACATGTCTATTTCATATATATTCCCCAAGATACAACATGTCTTGCAATGCATGCAACAATAGTGCCCTAGCCATCACCGTATAGTTTACATCCTCCTTTGTTCTTCGCCTATGGTATATGCATTCAAGATATATTCCACATGAGGTGAGTGGCACTCGGAATAGGAGGCATTGGGAAAAATATAGCCACGTTCACCAGCATACCTTGTGAAAAATGAAAGATAAACAATGGTTGTCTAACGAAACGCTGGTGCTAGGGGTGGAAACGAGCCTAGCAGAGCCGGCTCATGACTTGGCTCATCTAGGCTTGTGAAAGCTCGCAACACCGCAATTGCACTCATTTTTCTGGTCAAAGATTGAGTTTGACGTGGACTGTACGTGAGCCCAAAAACTCCATGTGCTCGTTTCATTGGAGCTGCACGAGCTATCCTCCCGTGGAACCCTAAAACTCCACCGTGATCCCCGCACATGATGCGCCGCATGCTAGATCACCACCCTCTTTCTCTACTCCAACAGCCACCCTCACCCTGACACCGTCCATCGGCTCCTGCGCCAGCCATGACCACGACATCAATCACTGCTAATCCCCTGGTTGCAGCTGGTGCATCGTTCCTAGACACTCCACCGTTGCCGCCTGCGGTTCTTGCCATCATGACTGGTGCTTTGTGGGATGTGGGAACTACTGAACAAGCATGTTAATCAAACTGATGTATACAGCCGTCTGGAAGTTGTACTCGCCATAAAATCACTGCTTTATGCTTAATCAAATGATAATTCTTTGATGCAAAAGGAAAAGGGATGTTTAGTACTGGTAGTCATTTTATTCATCAATATCTTTGTTACTCTATGTGAAAATCTAAAGTGCATGGTGGCCTAGGTATTCTCGACATGGAAAAATTTGCTGCTGCCCTTCGCATCCGGTGGTTGTGGGGAGCTTGGACGGATCCGAGCAAGCCTTGGGTAACCTTGGGGAACCCGTGTGATGACAAAGATAAAGACATATTTGCTGTTGCCACCAAGCCTCTTTTTGAGAGTCTACTTGGCTGAACGGTATGAGACCCAAAGACATAGCACCAAATATTTTTGCGATCTGTACAAGAAAAAATTGCACTGTCCAGAAGGCCTTACATAATAACTCGTGGGGTATCCAAAGTGGATATTGGTGGGAACCTTGCTATGAACCACATAGCAGAGTTCGTCAATCTTTGGACTAAGCTATCATGCGTTCAACTCAACCCCGGTGTAGCTGATTCAATTTCCTGGAAGCTCACCAATGATGGCGAATATTCGGCAGCGACGGCATACCGTGCACAATTTCTTGGCCATATCGACTCCTCCCAAATGCAAATTTTTTGCTTGGTTGGCCATCAAAAATAGGATTTGGACGGCTGAACGGCTTCAGCGCAGGGGCTGGCCAAAATGTAACCTTTGCCTGCTATGCAAACAAATGCCAGAATCAGGAGCTCATCTTCTCTTCCAATGTCGTTACACCGTTAGAGTTTGGGGAATGATCAAAACATGGATTGGTTTACATGATGTCCATCCTACAGATTGGGGAGGTATGGTTTCCGTCTAGGAGTGGTGGCGCTACATTGCTTCCAGGAGGTCACAATCTCGAAGGGCGCTTCTTTCCCTTATGCTTTTTATCTCTTGGGAAATCTGGAACGAGAAAATGCACGTGTGTTCCGCAACACGGCGATTCCGGTCGGAGTGCTTGTGACTCGCGTCAAAGCGGAAACTTCGTTGTGGTGCCTTGTTGGGGTGAAATATCTGTGTAATATAATGTCGTGAGAGTGATGCTTGTAACCTGGCCTTTGACCAAGACTCTTAAACCTTCTTCTTATTAAATGAAAATGGCAAGCCTTTTGCCTTGTTTAAAAAAAGTATATATGTGGCAAAATAATGAATAGTAAAGGACGATTGCCACGGATGTCCAGCTGGTGGGAGTTGGGATCTCTGCTTCCCTCAGCGCGTACTCTTGTGCCTGCCTCATCTCCCTCCTTGATTCCTTTGTACCCCTCTAATCAACACCCATGCTACTCCTGGCGCTAGAATTGCCATTGGAGCTAATACCAGATTCTTGGCCATGCAAATATCTATGGTCATAGAACTGGGGATTGATGGAATTAATCCAAATTTTTAACAATTACTAAAATTTGTGTGTGTGGGTGTGCGCGCTTGTGTGGGTGGAGAGGGGGGGGGGACTATTCAGTATGAAAGGGCCAGGATCCACCGCGCCACATGGCTCTAAGGTTACCGGAGACGAGGCGGACCGGCGGCAACCCCGACGGGAGACTGAGGAACCCTATGTTTTTTGGGGAGAGGAGGCGGCAGCTGACTCATGCAGCTGATTAGTAAAAGTAGCAAATCGAATGCAAGATTGTACTTGGAGTTAGCTAACGGATAGTGCATCAAACAAGCATTATCTATTTAATATGTGTTTTGAGATGGCTAACCACGCTTATGGTGCGGCACAAAGGCATGCTCAGCGTGTGTTGCATCCCGTTTTTTGTGAGGGCATCCCAATGTTCATAAACAAACCAATCGTATGATTGACTAGAGGTGGTTGAGTGCTCTACAAGCCCGGACATTCAGTTTGTACCTGTAGCGTACAGACATTTTAGCTAGCACATGGTCACTACATACCTAGCTCCCTCTATATATATCTTCATATATCTCCCATGATACATCATCTCCTGCAATGCATCCAACAACTAGCACCCAGGGCACAACGGTATGATGTACATCCTCCTTTGTTTTTCACCCAAAAAATAGAGATTCAAGATATATCTCCCACCTGAGTTGAATGGAGATTAGATTGCAAGGTATTGGGAAAGATGCATGTACAGTCACTCTCCTTTTAGGTAAGAAGAGGAAAGCTAAACTCTGGATTCCCGGCTAAAAGAGGTTGCAACCAACCTGCGAGGGTACAATATAGGGCTTTGCCTTAGAGCATCTCTATAGCCTATGGATGCATGTAACTATGTTTTTCTGCTATTGCTATTCTTGTTTTGATAGCCAAAACCTCCAAAATATGTTTGACCTCTACTACTACTATGACTAGAAATTGCATGTAATCAAATATAATGCACAAGAAAAAATGCATTATCAACATTTTATTTCTTCGATGTGGATCATGTTAGACAGGGCCCAACTGTCTAGAATCAAGATAGTTATCTCTCTTTCTCTTTTATTGGAAAATATAATTTTTGACATGGGAAGAAGATTGCTTCTATTAGAATAAATTCGATGGAATGGAAGCTTTATCTAACAGATGATATTGTTCATATTTGCCATCTCTCAGTGGAGCATATCCAATGGCAGATATCTAAAGTAAGGGCATCTCTAAAGATGGAGTCAACTGCAGAAAACTACCACATTTAAGGCTAGATTTGCAGAAAATCACCAACTCGTTAATTCGTTGCAAAAAAACACCGCATTAACAATAAACTTGTTGCAAAAAGCACTGATCAGGTGATTTGGGCCATTTAATCACTTTCTGACAAAGTGGGGCCTTGTTGTCAAGAGCTGACTTGGCAAACAAATGTCATACACACCCCTGGATCTAAAAATACCCCTTGCTCTCAATCACGTGCTCTCGATCTGATCGACACCCAACCGCGCCACCCTCGCCAGCTCCAGTCGCCACCGCAGGAAGCCCACCCGCCATGCCATGCTCCTACCTGACGACGTTGCCGTCGATGTCCTTCGCTGCCGTGCCGAGATGATGGCCTCGTCCGCCCGCAGCATCCGCGCGTGCACCTCGCCCCTAGCTGCCCAACCGCTGGCAGCCCAACCACGGCCATGTTGATGGCGCTGGATTCCGCGGCGACCCACAGCCCCCACCACTCTCATACGCTAGCCAAGCTAGCCGGCTAGCAGGTTGATTGATTTTTCTCGACAAGATGTGCATGCACACACACCTGCCCACAAGCTGTTGGATTAATTTTGGCCGCCGGCTAGATTACAAGCTCATGCTCGTGCTGCACCTCGAGCGGGAGCTGGGGATGGGCCTGGGTGGATGGGGCAAAACGGTGCCGCTACTCCGGCGAGCTTCCCTCCACCGCCCGTCTGGCCCTTCTCCCCTCCTGCTCCCTCCTCCCTCCCAACCTGCGCCCCACCATAATCGTCGGCGCCCTGCTCCCAGCCTCTGCGCAATCCACGAGCTTGCACAGCCGTTGGGCTGACGAGGTAGCCGCCTAATTGAACGCAGCACCGACCGGAGCTAGCGGGGAACGCGGTGGAGCTAGCCCGTGGCGGCATGGTGCACAACGGTCATCCGCCACCGCGAAGAGCTCGGGGGCGCGCACAACGCGCTCACCAGCTCGCTCCTCTCCATCTCCTCCTTGTCTGCGCGTCCGCCCTGCCAGGGCTCACGCTCCCTGTCACTACATCCCGGCGGACGGCAAGGCCAGGGCGCCGCCGTGCCGGTCGAGCTCGAGCTGCTTCGGCAATAGTGCTGCTGGGCGGTTGATTGCTTTTATTTATTTATTTAGATCCAGGGGTGTGTATGTTATTTTTTTGCCATGTCAACACCTTACGATTGGGCCCTAGTTGTCAGAAATCGATCAAACGGTCCAAATCACCTGATCAGTGTTTTTTGCAACGAGATTACGTGGATCGCGGTGATTTTTGCAACAGATTAGTGACTTGGTGGTTTTCTGCAAACCTAGCCGCAAATGTGGTAGTTTTGTGCAATTGACTCCCAAAGATGACACACAAACCGGACACCGCATTCGTTCGCAGACAGAGGGGCCAGTCTGTGGACACGGAGGCGGGAGCTGGCCATCCAACGATAGTCGCATACATCTGCCTCCAATTATTCTTTTTAAAGTCCGCATACATATGCATGCTCAAAATAGCAGCATATCTAGTTAAGGTTTAGCTAAAAAATGTTCAAATGCAGCAGTTGTTCCATTTTAGCTAACCCATGCTCTTCCGCATGCTCCGCGTCTGCATTGTTAAGGTTTGTGGACAAATGATTCAACCAATCCACAGATAACAATATAGTGAATTTCTTGTTCATTCAAGAGGATGTGTATGATACTTTCGGTGCAAGCATGTTCATTTACTTACTGCGTCAATCGACACAAATATAACACACATTTCTCTATTTCCAGCTCAATAAATCGTCCGGGGAATACACGCCACCACACACCATGAAGAATTAATGTTGACTGGTGGAGTCTCTTGATATATAGTCTAGACACTTAGGCTATGCTCACGCATGGCATCCATGTGTGCACGATCCGATTCCCAATTTATGCATAGTTTAGTGGTTCTATGTGATGTCGTAGTTAGGATTGTGAGGCATTGGGAGTCTTCGTGCTATAATAGGTGTCTTGTGCACACAATGCATCCTTAGTTTGCACATTTCCAGTATGAGTTTCACCCGAGCTAGTATCCTGAGCTCAGGATGAAGTTCAGATCAATGTACATGCTGATGTTGTTACAGTTCTAGCTTCCTAGCCCCATTGAGATGCATTGTTGTTTTTTTGGCCAAGAAACCACATGGACCAAGAACATTGTTCACAAGCATCTTAGAGTCATGCTTACTACAAGGGAAATGTAAGAATTCAGTGGGTACGCCATCCATAGAAAGGTTTACAAATATTTATGCAAACAAATTGTGAAGATTAGAACTTGCCCCTTTGATTGAGAAGGGTACCATGGTCATCTCATGTTGTGACAAATACGTAGACATAATCTGACCAAAATGGTGAGATTAATTAATTAAGAACTCGTTTGATTTCCAGCCATATTTTGTGCGCCTGCCAAAATCGTTCGGATCAAGAATAAAGAAAAAACAAAGAGGATACCACATTGCCAAGATGCCTGCACATGAACGGAGCTGAAATGAGAACCGAGGCAGTCTGGACCAGTTCAGCAGCCGTGGCGACTGTCGGGCGCCTCGGCCTTCGGCACCCTTGATTCGCCTCACGTGCCGGCACCGCACCGAAGACCTTGCAGCAAAGATCGACCCTCGTAGCACACCGGTGGCCGGCTCGCCGCATGCGAGGACATGAAGGTTGGCAACGACGTTTGTAGCAATGCCACCAGTGGTTGCTCTGCGGCAGTGCGACTGTCAGGTGTTCCGCTTGCGGCAGCAGGCCTTGCAGCATCAGGCAACCTTGATAGCACCCTTGGCTTGTACACCTGACGGTGACAATGGGGAATGGATCCACGGGGAGACAGAGCTCACCATAGCAGCCTTGGCTTGTATAGTTGTATAGCACTAGTGGCCATCGGGATTAGATCCGTGGTCGTCTTTTCCCCTTGCCGTGGCAGCATCTTGTTACCCGTTGCAGCAGCAGATTCTCCACCGGTCAACCTTGAAGCAATTTGGGAGAGCCGTGGGCAGGGGATTGGGGACGGTAGGAAGATGGAAAGAGATAAGGTTGTGGAAGAAGAGGCGTGCATGGCCCAATGGACGCGGGTCATGCTCGAACGCGGCTGATGCGTTCGGTATTATCAGCCAGTTGATCTAAATCGTTTTCCTTATTTTTGTCCCTTCAGCGGTTAGTGAAATCCGGATTTGAGCATTCGTATTCTCTCTCTCTCTCTCTCTCTCTCTCTCTCTCTCTCTCTCCCTCTCTCTCTCCCTCTCTCTCTCTCTCTCTCTCTCTCTCTCTCAGCGCCATACAGGGAGGTATCGAGGGAAGACCGTGGTGTGGGGAACATTGCACTCGCCCGGGAGACGACAATATCTTGTCGACAAGGAGTGTCGTGGCAAGTAGTTGTTCCTTTGATTGGCGCCACCTAACCCTAGTGCCTCTTCTGGATCATTGTATAGTGGGCACA
Organism: Triticum dicoccoides; assembly: GCF_002162155.2. NCBI lineage: Eukaryota > Viridiplantae > Streptophyta > Magnoliopsida > Poales > Poaceae > Triticum > Triticum dicoccoides. The sequence goes on along the minus strand of NC_041388.1, from coordinate 572,815,446 downwards.
TCCTTGATGGTAACTGGGCTGGCATAGAGCTATATATGACCATTGCATGTTCGGCTCTTCATATAAACCGACCACGGCACAACATTACTTGTGAGTTGTGATGAATGAAACTAGCACCCCGAGTGTTGCTACTTAGTGAAGCATTGTTGGTACTCTGCATTCTATAGTTCTACAGTCTTCAGTTCATCTTCACATGAATATTCATAGCTTAGATCTGTTCCCAACCTGGGGTGCGTCATGCTATTGGATTGCGAGGTATTGGGAAAGAAGGGTTTATGTGCAAGTCGGCCTACTTGTGAGTGAACTAAAATCCTGGTTTGGTTCTGTCTTGAAATAGCCCGAGAAATTACAAAGGTGGTGCACTAGTCTAAGCCCTCTAGCCACGTAACTGCACACTTGCACTTGCTCGCGCTGAGATGTCTTCTCCCCTTCCAAAACATCAGCATCTCTGTGTACTTCAAGAGGTCTTCTTTAGTAATAACCTATCAAACATGAGCGTGCAATCAAAAAAGAAGGTAAAATCCACCATTTTTTACCTGACAGAAAATGACTAGATGAATACGGAATCACGACGATTGAATGTAGATCAGCCAACAGCACACCTGAGTCCCCAGTTATGAATATTTTCTCTGCATTATGTATGACTATATTTTGTGAGTCTAATGCTTGCCTCGTCATTCAGCAGAGTAAGAGACATCATCACTGCAATGAGTATTCACCATCCATAATTAAACTCCATCTACATGTTGTGACATCCTTGCATTTCTTGGTACATCTCTAGAAGCAATTTGGGTGTTTTGTTAATCAACCCTATGATCATCTGTTTTATTATGAGAAGAAGCAATGACTTGATCTTTGACTAGGATAACCATATGTTCACTAGTATCGATCAACAAGCTTAACATTATCCGACTTCCATTTCATCTTAAACTCTAAAGAGCACCTAAATTCATTTAGTCGAATATGTCTATGGTGGTGAGATTAACCACCACATTATGATATGCATCCTCATTTGTTCTTCCAATATGGCATATGAATTCAAGATCTTTTACCCACATGAGTTAATCAGAAATTCATATTTGGATTGAAAGGCAAAGAGAAAATTGCAGCCACTATAGATGTCGTTCTTACAACTTGATAACTGGGGCTCAGTTGCCACGTGCTCTGCGCTATGCTGGTTTAGATCCTAATTGCCATGGCTATAACCGCCCCCTCCCCCGGCCACAGTGTCCTGAAGAAAATGAAGTGCATGAACTGCAACTTCCTCCCTAGTAAGGGAGAGAAGACGTGACAAGCAGCCACTGCCTCGCTAGCGGGGGCAAAGGTATGCAGGACAATTTCCTTCGGTAGTTTTGGCATTAAAAACTTGGAACGCATGGGCATGTCCCTCCACGTTCGATTGATGTGGATCCAGAGGACCTACACGTCACGTCCTTGTAGCACCTACATATATCCTTTATCGACTTGACGACCACTCGATCTTCCAAAGCCTCCACATCCTTGACCCTAGGCGACAAACATTCTTCATGGTTATAGACCTATCACTGAATTGATGGCTACTCGATCGTGGAGATTGCCCCATTGATTAACTCCATCATGCTAAAGCGCCACCGTGAAGGCCACTTGGTTTGTAATGGCCTACTTCTGCGTGCCTGGATTCTCGATATTGAGGGTGCTCTTCGTCTCGTGGTCATGGTGCAATACGTTTAGCTATGGCTCCGTCTTCGCCATCTTGTCCTCAGTGATACGCGGGATACACTCACATGGCGTCGGTCTGCCAATGGCCTATATAACGCTAAGACTTGCTAGGAACCTTTGATCTTGGGCATGATCACTGCTCCTCATTGGTGTATGACCTGGAAGAATTGGGCCGCCACTACAAGAAATATGTCAACTTGTGACCACCACTATTGGTCACTGAATGGTCACAAATTTCCATTTGTGACCTTTTTGTGACCAAAAACATAAGGTCAGAAGCTGGCCGTCATAAACTGACATTAGCGACCTTTCTTCTGGAATGGTCGTAAATGTTTACGACCAAAATACGTCTACTGTGGCGTTTTGGTCACTAGCAACCTCCCCAGGCCACGTAGGCATCCAGCGTGGCAATCTGATGTGCCACAAGATTCAGCCCGGTTCGATTAGGTGTTTTACATGGGCCGAGCCCAATAATTCAACCTATTTGTGTTTTTTCTATCAATTTTTGGTCAGATTCATGGGCCAAGCCCTACAATTCAGCCTTTTTATTTTCTGGGCTTAGGCCATTTTGCATTCCGTTTCATTCAGCCTTTTGTTTTTGTTTTTCATAAATGCACAATATTCCAGTCCACTATTGTTTGGGCCATAGCCTTTTTAGAGCACAAATATTATTCGATCCAATAGACGAACATTCAGCCTTTTTCATTCACAGATTTCAATTTTACACATTTCAACAGCAAACAATCAATAATTCTCACAATTAAATGATCAAATCCAAAAATCACTCTATGAAACTCAGAACAACACATCTGCATGATCCATCAAGTGTACATACAATCAGAAACAAATACAGAGGCACCAAAACTATTGTGCACATCTCCAAGCTTCTTCTGATCTTCGGTCACACCAGCAGCCACCTCGGTCGCTTGCCTCGCGCTGGCGAAACTTGACATGAAAATATATTATGAACAGACCATTCAAGAAAATGAAATTTATTTAGAATGATAACACAAATTGAGCTAGCTAGTACCATGCTTTTTGTTCTCCAACTAGTTAAAATGAGATACCCACTCATACAAGAAAACAGATACACAGTGCAAGAGATACCAAAACAGATACACAAGTTGAGATGTAGCAGGCAGATTCATCAAGTATATATCATGATGTGTATTCATCATATAGTTGTACCATTGCAAACCAAGAGATACCAAAACAATGGAAGAGCAACAATTAATAACGTACTAGATTAGTCGGTAGGCTAATTTAATTGAGTGCAGCAACTTGGTTGATGTTCAAGTTGCTGTTGTTGTTTTAGCAGCAGTGGCATACTCAAAATCTAGCAAGTATTAGTACTCTGATGTGCTAGTGCTAGTATTAAAAAACGATGAATTTGACTAGAGCAAGGAAATGAAAACAAAGACAAAACTTCTTTCTTGCAAATGACCCAAAGGAAAAAACTGATGAAGCAGCAAGGCCATGACCACCACCAGGTGTATAGCTGCTCTACCTAATGGGCCATTAGCAGAAAGCAAGCCGTTTAACAAGCTAACAAACATCAACCATTATGAAATTACAATAGCAGAAGCCCGTGTAGGGAGATTAGCAGCAAGTGAGTGAGCAGAGGGAGAGGGAGGTGCTACCTGCTGGGAGCGGTGCGTGGTCGTGGCCGGGCTGGACTCATCTAGCTCAGAGAGGGCAACTTGGTTGCCTTGGAAGCAGAGGAGCAGACCCCTTGTTGCGGGACAGGGCCGGTGCCTAGGTTCGTCCCTCCTCCTCAAGCAAGACAAGGCCATGTTCCCGGCCAAACCTCCTGTTCATCCAACAGCGGCAGTTCAACACCACATCAAAGTACAAAGCAGAATAAATAAAGGAGGAGAATGATGTGCAATGCTGCCCCAGAAGCAAGACATCGGTCAAAAGAAAATAAGGAGCCTAAGAATACCCTTCAGAACATATCATACATCAGACGAATAAATCACAAGGAAAACACGCAATAAAAATGAGCACAGGCTGCAGAGCGCTATCATATTGGAAGAATACCCTTCAGAACATATTGCACAAGCTGTCCGCAACCAAAACAATTGTTGCAGGATTATAACTTACTAATAAATCAACAACAAAAACTAATGATGATACATCTACTCTGCTATACTGTCTGTTCTTACAAGAACAGCTGCATGCACCTGTGGCCAAAGGAAATGCTCAGTTTGTTGGGCTAGTTTGATTAGTACTGCTTTGCATGTGTACAAAGCACCAAAGCACTGAATGGTTAGCCGGGACCAGATGGTGAATTGATCCCAAAGCACCAAAGATTACAATATGATGCAATTGGTTATTCAAAATTTTGACTTGCATACAACATCACTACACTGTTACTGCTATCAACTCATAATTTACTCCCTGGACCTAACCTGTACAACACTATTTTGAGAATATAAAAATACTGGTTATCATAATAAAATACTATTTATTTCCTTCACTATTTAGCACAATTATCTTACAATATAATATCAATCGTTGAACACTTTCTCACATGGTCATGCCTACATTCTGTATTTGGGCATCACTACTAGCATAGACTGAAAGACATGCTAGGCTATCGTCAATTCTAACTTCACATATGCATAAGAGTCGCTAGAGCAAGCAAACCAGAAAAGCATAGAGCATATATCGTTCCCCATTTCACGGAGAATCTCCTCTTGCACCTAGGTGGTCACCGCCACAGCCTCCTATTACACAGCAACCAGGTACCCCGCATGCACATGTGAGTTGGCAACCAGGTGATATCATAACGAGATGCATCAATCATGTCGAGCTCTCGCTGTGGCATAAATCAAATGACACAAAAGTAGCAGTCGAATTTGTGAGGTACCCAAACCAGCGAGTGCACTTAAAAAATAAAGACAGACGATGCAACTACTAAGCAAACATGAACTCTGCCACAACAGCATAATGATCAAAGCAAGCTCGCTAAACAACCCAACCAGTAGAAACATGTAGGATACTAAAAATTCACACAGAGGGCAGGATCAAAGCGCGAGCGGTGTCGACGCTGTTGTGCACGGGCCTCATCTCGCTCCCACGCTCCATCGGCTCACGCACGCTACAAGGGAAAGGAAGAGAAGCGAAGATTCGCATCAGAGACCAGAGCAAAATCAGAAGCAAGAGCAAAGTAATAACAATCCAGCAGCACCACCCGGAACCCTAAGCATCCGCCCGCGTCATCGCATGTGTGCGGTGGAGTGCTGGTGCACCGACTCCAGCAGCACCACCTTGAACGCCTCGGACGACATCTGCGGGAATGAAAATCGAACACCAAAGGAGTGCATGACATCGTCAGAACCTCGTCTCGAGAAGGAGAAATGCACGGGCTCAACGCAGGGCACGACGGGAGAGGAAAATACCTTGGGGTTGGGGACAGCGCGGCCTCGCAGGTCCCCGCGCGGAGGCGCTGCAGCAGCGGATCCCCGCCGTCGCCGGGTGGCCAGACGCCGCGACGGGACTCACCATGGCTTCGTTGGGGCCGGATCTGGAGCGCAGGGAGGGCGGGGAACGAGCCACCGGAGACCTGTGCGCACGCGCGCGCCGGCAAGAAAGCCGACCGCGACGCCATGGCCATGCCTGGACTGGTGGATCTAGGGGGTGAAGGCTAGGGGAGAGGGTCCGTGGCGGAGATAAGTTCGGCGGTGGTGGGGGGGTGGCGGCGGTGGGAATCGGGGAAGGGGGCTCGCTCTCTCTCGGTCTGGACTGGATCAGGATCGGTTCGGTGGGTGGGATCGGGAGGGGAGAGGGGATCACGCGCCGCGAAAGGAGGCCGAGGATGGGGAGGAAAGGAGGCCGGGGATGGGGAGGAAAGGAGGAGGTGGCAGCACCGACGAGACGAGGATGAGGGAGGAGGATTACGATGCGAGGAGACAGGCGGTGGCGGGGGAAAAGTGAGCGGGAGCGGCAGTGGCGATGGGGATAAGTGAGCTAGGGTTTTTGTGGGTGGATGAGGGGGGGTTTGTGGGCTGCCGTTGGATCCGGGCGCATCCGACGGTGCTAATCCATTATCCGCGTGAAATGGTTTTGGACCAATTAAAACGCGGTACCCCTTTGATGATTTTAAGACCATTTAAATTGGTCATAATCGATTGAAAATAAGATGTTAAAACATATCTGCTATTTGACGGCCTAGAAAATTTATAAAAACAAATAGAAATCAAAAAACTTTGCATTGTGTCACCAAGTGTGACATACTTTTCAGTAAGAATAACAAACTTTGAATAATGCAAATATCATAAAAAAAGTGTTCTCAGAAATAAGTTTTTTGTAAGAGAATTATTTTTTGAGTGCCCAAAATGATTTTTTATGAAGAACCTAGCAAATATTTGTTGCAAATTTGGGCCACATCAATTTTATAAAATCTTAGGTCATATTTAATGTTCAGTTGACCAAATGTTGCCTAAGGAAGTTTTCATTTTCTTTGGATGAAAAATTCATTTTCCATTTTTTCGAGTGCCCAAAATGAGTTTTTTTGTGAAGGACCTACCATATATTTGTTGCAAAATTGTAACTAATCAATTTTCTAAAATACTAAGACATATTTAATGCACAATTGACCAAATGGTTGGGTGTAAAAAGTTTTGATCCACCTCTCGTGAAAAAGACAAATTTCCACTGATTCAGCTGGAAGCGGGTCAAATTTGAACTGTAGCTGCCTCGTAGTTTGCTCTTTATTTTTTCCAAAAATCATTTCTAGGTACATAAGTATCTATTTAATCAAAGAAACACCAAAAAAATTCCAAGATTCAACCACTAGCTAGGAACGGTCAAGCCCGCCGTTTTGATCGCATTTTGAAACGGGCATACAAAATTCAAAAAAAAATAAAAAAATTGATTAGTACCTAGAAATATTGTGCACAAGGGTGCATCTTGGAATTCTAAACAATGTTGCCTAAGGGAGTTTTCATTTTCTTTGCACGGAAAATACATTTTCCATTTTCTGAGTGCCCGAAATGAGTTTTTTTGTGAATGACCTACCATATATTTGTTGCAAAATTGGACCAAATCAATTTTCTAAAATACTAGGACATATTTAATGCACAATTGACCAAATGGTTGGGTGTAAAAAGTTTTGATCCACCTCTCATGAAAAAAACAAATTTCCACCGATTAAGCTGGAAGCGGGTCAAATTTGAACTGTAGCTGCGTCGTAGTTTGCTCTTTATTTTTAAAAAAATCATTTCAAGGTACATAAGTATCTATTTAATCAGAGAAACATCAAAAAAATTTCAAGATTCAACCACTAGCTTGGAACGGTCATTCCCGCCGTCCGCATTTTGAAACGGGCATAAAAAATTCAAAAAAAAATAAAAAAAATTGGGAAAGCTTCGCATTGTGTCATTATATGTGGTCAAGTTCCCAGGAAAAATAACAAACTTGTAACACGGAAATTATTTTAAAAAAGTGTTCTCAGAAACGAGCTATCACGTGTGGAGATCAATGGCTTTCAAGCCAAATGATCAAACTTATGGCCACATTCATGGCATAGTTTGTTCAAATGATCTCATATTGTGCACAAGGGTGCATATTGGAATGGCAAACAATGTTGCCTAAGGAAGTTTCCATTTTCTTTGGACAAAAAACCATTTTCCATTTTTCGAGTACCCAAAAGGAGGTTTTTTTGTGAAGGACCTTCCAAATAATTATTGCAAAATTGCACCAAATCAATTTTATAAAATATTAGGACATATTTAATGCACAATTGACCAAATGTTTGGGTGTCAAAAGTTTTGATCCACCTCTCATGAAAAAGACAAATTCCTGCCGATTCAGTAGGAAGTGGGTCAAATTTGAACTGTAGCTACCTCGTAGTTTGCTCTTTATTTTTTCCAAAAATCATTTCTAGGAACATTAGTATCTATTTAATCAGAGAAACACCAAAAAATTCAAGATTCAACCATTAGCTAGGAACGGTCATTCCCGCCGTTTTGACCGCATTTTGAAACGGGCATAAAAAGTTCAAAAAAATCAAAAAATTGGGAAAACTTCGCATTGTGTCATTATATATGGCAAAGTTCCCAGGAAAAATAATAAACTTGTAATACGGCAATTCTTTTAAAAAAAGTGTTCTTAGAAATGAGCTATCATGCGTGAAGATTCATGGCTTTCAAGCCAAATGATCAATCTTATGGCCACATTCATGGCATAGTTTGTTCAAATAATCTTATATTGTGCACAAGGGTGCATCTTGGAATTCCAAACAATGTTGCCTAAGGAAGTTTTCATTTTTTTGCACGAAAAATTCATTTTCCATTTTTCTGAGTGCCCAAAATGAGTTTTTTTGTGAAGGACCTACCATATATTTATTGCAAAATTGGACCTAATAAATTTTATAAAATACTAGGCCATATATAATGCACAATTGATAAAATGGTTGGGTGTCAAAAGTTTTGATGCACCTCTGGTGAAAAAGACAAATTCCCGCCGATTCAGTAGGAAGCGGGTCAAATTTGAACTGCAACTGCCTCATAGTTTGCTATTTATTTTGTCCAAAAATCATTTGTAGTTACATAAGTACCTATTTAATCATAAATACATGGTTTGGTGGCGATACATCAAGGTTTGGGCGGTGGCCGAGGCCCCCAACTCTAGAGCACGTAAACTCGCATGCCCGCCGCGGGGTCACCGCGTGACCGTGGAGTTGCCATGCGTTCTGGGCATCCTAGGCATGTCTAGTGGGTTGGGCACTCCCCAGTTAGGTGATAGGAAGAAAATCACAACATAAGATTCAAACGAGGAGACCGATCGATGCTCAAACATGAATAAGCAGCCAAGTGTTTGATTAGCGGTACGGGAAATGCACATGGCCAATGGGCGTGAGTTTTGGCTGAGAATGATCATCTACTAAGGAGAATGTCTTCACAAATTTTTAGCTCAAAAGGAGGATCCTAGGTGATACTTGCTTTGCAAAGTACCACACTGGACAAAAATATGAATGTTGAAGCTGGGCTCAAAATAATGAATGGATTAAGCTGAAATTTAGTGGAGCATGGTTATTTCGGCATAGGAAAGCATTGTAGAAAATCGATACCATTTGGACATGCCAAAATAGTACTTCCTTCACAATGCTTTTCTATGGACAAAAACTTGGGAAAACTAGTGAGAGAGATTGGATGAATTAAATGAGCTAAAAATTGGTGTAGGTAAGTTACATAGGTATGGTCATGCGCTGGTAAATTTTTCAGATCATTTGGGTAAGCCTAGCTAGTACTTACTTCACAAAGCTTCTCTCGAGGTAGAAACTTTGGAAATTTCCTGAGAAATATTTACTAGGAAAATTGAGCTGAATATTATCATGTGGCAATGATTTCGGTATGGAAGCGTGCCCGAAAAGTTTGAGGGTAATAGGAGGGGTCTATATAACACTTGCTTTGCAACGTGCCAATTTGTCCATAAAATATAAATTGAACCTGGGCTCACATAGATGATTTGACTGAGCTGCAATTTGGAGGAGGGTGATAATTTGGGCATATGAAGGAACTGTATATATTTCATGTCATTTAGAGATATAAAAAAGGTACTTCCTTCATAATGCTTCTAGGTGGACAAAAACTTTAGAAATTTGCCGAGGAAGATTTGCTAGGCAAATGGAGCTGAATTTTGTCATGCAGTAATGATTTGGATAGAAAAGAGTGCCCAAAAATTCCTAGGGCAATCAAGAATATATAAATAGCACTTCCTTCATAAAGTGTTGTTGTGAACAGAATAGGAAAATGAATATTGTTGAGTTAGTTTTGAACTAGGAAAGGAAGGAATTTTACATATTTGATGAAGATATGACCCAAAGAATTTATGAGATTTTTTTGGGAATTTTGGGAATGACAGAAATATAGGTTGCTTCACAACCTAGGGCAAAAACTGCCACATGGACATGACACATAGGCAAAACTGATGAGGTGGCGCCTAGTCATAGCAACCCACCATAATTTACAAGGTTATGACCATCTATATTGGTCATGATCAGCTAGAAATAAGGCATCGGACTAGTGTTGTCTGCTTTATGACCATTTCGTGTAAGGAAATTACGACCTTTCTGACCAAAATGGTCGCAATGATTTAGGGTTTGGAGCCCCCCGAACAGCTTTTGACCAATTGGTCTAAAATGGTCATAGATTTATGACCAATTCTTCCAGGGTCACGACAGAAGGTCATAAGTTGACATATTTCTTGTAGTGCGCGGCTCCTGCACATCAAGATCTTCCTGTGGCTGGCCCTCAGGGGCGGTGCTAGACTGTGAACTAGCCAGCCTAGCACAGCCTGCCCCATGACATCAACTACCCTCCTTGTCACCAAGAACAGGAAGCAATGCAACGCCTCCTCGTCGACTGCTCTTTGTTGCGGCAGTCCTGGCATGAGGTGTTGTCTTGGTGCCGCTCCACTGCTCCCCCGCCTCCCCATGACGATGATCTGATGGATTAGCCTTCCTCGGCAATTTCTAGCTCAACTACTTAACTCCACCAGGGTTTGGCTTCTCCCGCCATCCGTTGTATCTTCCTGCAGTATGGAGTATTAAAGTGCACTATAGGGTACAATGTTTCCTTTGGTTGTTCTCCCAGAACAAAATCATGACTTGTGACAACGTAAGGAAAAAGGGGATGGCTAAACCCCTAGAGTGTGTTCATTGTAAGGAGATCGAAACTGTATATCATCGGTTTTTGAATGTATTGTAGCTAGGAAAATTTGAAAAGATGTTGAAATGCTCTCCCACGTGCCAATTGTCAATTTTGAATCTGTTGCTAAGTTGTGGCTTTGCAACAAGAGATACCTTCATTTGGGTGTAGTTACAACTGCAATCCGGTGGGGGTTGTGCAACTTTAGATACTCTATAGTATTTAACAGAGTTCCATGGATCTCTCTGTAACAGGTGCTAGGCCTCGTCTCCCGATATTTGAGAGACTGGATAAAACTGTTTCAGGAGCTGCAAGGAGAGGCCTTGATGGGTAATCAGAATCATCTTTGGGGGAGGCTGTTCTGGAACCAGATTGACCCTTTGCCGATAAGCAAGTAAGGCAATGTCAAGGAAGGAAGCGGTGGGGGAAGCTACCCATGGAGGAAAAACCACAATTGAGTATCAGCTTAAACATCCGGAAGACCAGGATTCTATCCATGTGGTGTTCTCAGGGCTCTGCTGAGCTTCTTCACTGGCCTGCGTGCCTGCTCTAGGGTTGTTACCTCTGTAAGGGTCTGGAGTAGAGTGATGTGGTTTTCTGTTCTGTTCTCTTATTAGGGATAGACGATTAGTCCTTTCACTTTCAGATTATTAAAAAACATAAAAATAGTTGAGGGCTCAGGCCTCCCTGGAATCTTAGAGAATATGTAATAAGTTGGTACTCGATCTGCATGATTTTCTTATATATGAATGGAACCGCGGAGGGGGGCGGGGGGTGTCCAAAAAAATCTGGAAGGACAACAACGGTTCTGTCTTCAATGTCGATCGCCCCTCCATCATGCGTCTTGTGTAGGACATCCAGGAAGAAGCTCGCCTGTGGGCAAACACTGGCGCAAAAGGCCTTGAATCGATCATACCCGAGATGTATCTCATCGTACTATAGGGGGAAGTGCAACCCTGTTCGTCTTTCTACTTGACATTTCTCTCACACCACGTACGTGCTTGTCTCATGTCTGTCATGCCTGGAATTTCTCCTCTTCTAACAATGAAAAGATACACAATCCTTTTGCATATTCACGAAAAAAATTGACTTCATTTGATCTACTTAATTATACTAGTGTGAATCATCTATAGAGTAACAAAAAATTAAACAAGGGTTACGTAGACAAAAATGTTTAGCTCCAAGTGTTTGGATGCTCTTAGCAAGCGAGCCAAATGTACCATTAGAGGTTGCTCGGAACTGTGTAACTATATGTTTATTAGCACTACTAATCAAAGCTTATCTGACTCTCGTTCCATCTTAAAATAGCTTTCTTTCTCTCAACATGCATAAATTCTTTGAATTCCATCTTAGCTAAAAAGCACTTACTTTCATTTACTCAATTATTACCAGATGGTTCTATCACCGGAGTAAAATAAGGTGAAAAGGGTACTGTAGAGATACTCCTTCCATTTTTATTTAGTCCGCGTGTTAGCTTTATTCAAAGCCAAGCTTTGTAAACTTTGACAGAATTGTTAAACAAAAAATATTAAAATATGCAATAGCAAATCAATATCATTAGATTTATTATTGAATGTACTTTCACATCATATAAATTTGTTATAGTAAATTTTTGTACTTTTTTTATAAACTTGATCAAACTTTACGAAGTTTGACTTCAGTCAACTTTCATATGCAGAGTAAATAAAAACGGAGGGAGTATAGTTTTTTCTAATTCCTACGTTTCAAAATAACTGAACTTCTAGGATTGTTCTCAGTCAAACTTCGTTAAATTTGAACCACACTATTTAAAAACATATCAACATCTACAAAACCAAATTTACTTCATTAGATTCATTACTAAATGAATTTTCATATCATATATATTCATCATAGGCCTTTGCAGATTTTTCTAAAAATTTGACATAGAAAAATCCTAGAACTTCAGTTATTTTAGAACGGTGGGAGTATTCTGAGGGGAGAGATAGCGGTTTAGCTCCAAACGGTGTGGATGCTCTAGGAAAGCATCATCTTAAGCATCATCTATTGTTGTCGTGCAGTTCTAAGGAATCATCCTCGGTTTGTGTTGCGTCTTTCCTGTACGTATCCCAATGCCCGCAAGCGAACCAATTTATCACTGGCTAGAGGTGTTTAAGATTTCTATAATCCAGGACTTTTTTTTTAGCTAGAACTGCACATGGCCATTATATGCCTAGCTCGTTCTAGATATAACCCCCGTCTACATATTGTATACTTAGCTATGTCGGAGCATGGCCATTTACATGCCCAGCCTTGTCTCTATATATATCCCGAGATACATCATGTCTTCCTATGTATGCAACAATTATCACCCTAACCACAGTCCACCACAGTATGAATGTGTGATCTACATCCTGCCTTGTTCTTCTCCGGTGTCGTATATATTCAGAATTGGCTACCCACGTGGAAGTGAATGGTAATCGGATTGCGAGGCATTGGGGAAAATGCATCTACAACCGATGGTCAATCATCTAAAAATAGAAAGCTAAACGCTGTCTGCCTAGCTAAGAGCATCTCCAACAGGCGCGCTAAACAGGCGCCGCGCCGTAAATATACCCACTTTAGCGCGCGCGCAACCCGGCGGATGGCTCCAGCGGGCGCGTAATAACCGCGCGCGCGGTATAAGCAGTTGGGCGCGCGGCAGGAACCGGTACCTCGCGCGGTGTATTTGCGGCACCCGCTTCCGCGCGCGGCGGCACACTCGACGCTCGCGCTGCGCGCTCTTCTTCTCCCCCTCCAAAGCCCCGCGCGCACCGGCGCCGGTGACCCGCACCCATGGACGCACGTGCCGGCACCCCGCTCACCCCGT